>NC_057810.1:116664173-116678855 GCF_018294505.1 Triticum aestivum
GGTGGAGCGGGCCGGGGAGGGTGCGAGGGGTCGGCGGTAGCGGTGGAGCAGGGGAGGGTGCGGGGGGCATCGAGATTGAGATGGAGGGGGATAGCGATCGAGATGGAGGGGGATCGAGATTGAGTGTCCTCATGAATATTCAATATTTTTCCAAATTGAATATGATAAAATATCATCAATTTTGAAAAACTATTCATGAATTCAAAAAGTGCCCATGAAATTTAAAAACATTCATGACTTCAAAAAGTGCCCATGAAATACAATAATCGAGAAATGAAGGCTACAATTTAAATACAATCGATCTTAGCTAGCTATCTGTTCACAATCTTCTTGCTCTTATTTTTTGTAAATGGAGTTCTTCTCTTGAACGGACGTCCTTTAGGTAGGGTGGTCCTGCTTCTTCTTGTGGTGTATGCTGATACTTCATCGTCGTCGTCATGTTCCATCTTCGGGTCGCCGTACTTGTCGAAGTCTTGCTCATTGGCGACTCCATCCATTCCGACGATCTTCCTTTTGCCTCTCCTCACGACAACACGACTGGGGTTTGGCGGGTCGGTAATGAAGAAGCATTGGTCCACTTGGGAAGCCAGTACCCATGGCTCATTTTTCGCGGTGACGTTTGCGCCTACGGTCTTGGATTTGGCTTTGGGTATAACCATGGTGGTGAAATACAGGTCATCTTTTATGACGTTCTTGGCCCATATGACATGGAACATCGAGACCTTCTATCAAGCGTAGCTCAGCTCCCGGATCTCCTCGATCCTTCCGTAGTATGTGTCCTTGTCGTTACCGGTGTAGGATTCCATCATTACCCCGGAGTTCTGATAACCATCGCTTTTCATGTCCTTTCCCTCGGTGTAGAATGTGTAGTCGTTGATATCGTACGCCTCATACGTCATCAGGTTGTGCTCGGCGCCCTGTGACAAGGCGAATATGACTTGTTCTTCCACAGAAGAATCCTCATGTAAAGGGTACGACAGAAGCTTCTGCTTGAACCAACACTTGAAACATGAGTTGTGCTCTTTGATTATATCTTCGTCTGTCTTCTGTTCGCCTCGGTCATTGTACGTCTTCTCAATAAAGGTTTTGTGCTCTACCACCCAAGGATCGACCACGTCTATGTGTTGTACCGCAACTAGGTTTTCTCTTTCAAAGTCGGCAAGTCGACCCTCAAAGTCGACATGCATTTCACGGTGACCCTCAAGGTGACCCCATACAGCGAGCCTGCCGAGGTGCCTGTTGACGGGTAGACCAACGGGGTTCTCAATGCCTAGATAATTCGTGTAGTAGGAGATACACTCTTTGGTCAGAAAGACCCCAGCTATGCTTCCATCTAGACGTGACATGATGCGAACGTATCCTTTGATGACACCATTCATCCTTTCGAATGGCATCATACTATGGAGGAACGTCGGCCCGAGTTGGATGATATCCTCCATGATATGGACCAGCAGATGCACCATAACTTCAAAGAATGCGGGCGGGAAGTACATCTCAAGCTCGCATAGTATCACCACGATCTCTTCCTATAGCCTTCTGAGTTGCCTCACGCCAACCGATTTCCGAGAGATGACGTCGAAAAAGTTGCATTGGCCAAATAGCATTTCACGGACGTGCACGTCCATGATCCCACGGATTTCAACTGGAAGTATCTGCGTCATCAGCACGTGACAGTCGTGAGACTTCATCCTGCTGAACTTCTGCTTCGCTGGGTCTAGGTATCTGCTTATCTTCCCCGTGTAACTGTAAGGAAGTTTTACTCCTACGAGGCAAGTGAAAAACTGATCGATCTCCTCCTGACTTAGAGTGAACCACGCGGGAGGGTAGTCATTTCCGGTCTTCTTGGCCTTTTTGCCTTTGCGACGACT
Source organism: Triticum aestivum (assembly GCF_018294505.1). NCBI lineage: Eukaryota > Viridiplantae > Streptophyta > Magnoliopsida > Poales > Poaceae > Triticum > Triticum aestivum. The sequence continues at coordinate 116,666,042 of NC_057810.1, forward strand.
TTCCGTGTACTCCTTCGCCTCATCATCATCGTCATTAGCGTGAAGCTCCTCCCTGATGCCCATTGATTTCAAGTCAGCCCTTGCTTTTGGCCCATCTTTGGTCCTCTCTGGCATGTTGAGTAGGGTACCAAGCAGACTCTCGCACACATTCTTCGTGATATGCATGACATCAAGGCTCTGAGGCACAGGGTGGATCTTCCAGTACGGAAAGTCCCAGAAAATAGACCTCGTTTTCCATACCTTCAGCAGTGGCTCTGGCGCCTTTTGCTTCTTTCCCGGCTCTGGCGCCTTTTGCTTCTTCCCGGTAGTGGGCAATCTTTCAAATTTTTCAACAGCTCGTCTATTTCCTCGCCGTTCCTTGTACGCGGGTGTCTTCGGGATTCGGTTTCACCATCGAACAGATCCTTGCGTTTCCTATACGGGTCATCATCGCGAAGCCACCTTCGAGGTCCCATGAACACGGTTTTCGAAGACCCGGGATCTCTATCTGTAGGGGAACGCAGAAGAAAACAAAAAATTTCTGACCTACGCACCAGCCTAGGACCACTATGGAGACTGCATACATGGTTAGATCTTTTTCGTTACCGACACATAGCGTAGCGGGAAGTAGAGTCGATGATGAACGGCGGTGCAGATCCCCGCAGCTAGGATTTAGAACCTCCCAACCGCGAGGATGTATACCCTCATCTGCTCCTCATACAGTCCTCCAGGAGGCGGTCGAACAACCCCCCAGACGGTGTCGCGGACAGCCCTTCGGGAGGACCTTCGAAACTCGAACGGTCACTCGGACAGCCCTTCGGGAGGACATTCAAAACTCGGACGGTCACACGGACAGCCCTTCGGGAGGCACTCATGAACTAAGACCAAAATTACGATCTCTCTACAAAGTTGCACACATACGGTGCCATCTATCCGGCAGGGCTTCGCCGTCCAGAACTAGTTCCTGCCGGAACCCAGACAGCCTTTCGGCTCTACAAAACTATTTCGCTAGGAGGGAGAGAAGAAGCCAGATCATTGCATGGAACTTGTATGAGAGCAAAGGGATGAGTGTGGAAAGTGCCTCTCCACCTCTATTTATAGGAAAAACCCAAGGGGTAGGGGCACATGAAAAACCCCAAAATGCCCACACTTTATGTCACACATAAAGGGCATAAAGGGCATAAAGGGATGTCAAGTGGAGCCCCATGGAGGAGCTGCACCCTCCAACGTCCCACCTTCATGGGGGCCCCCCAAAGGGGGTTCCTTGATCCCCATGTCCTTCTAGAAGCCTTTTGGGAAAAGCCCCAAAAGGTGGCTTTCCATAAATATCCCAAAAAGCACTTTCACTATTCACGACGACATTTTTCAGCGTCCGTTCGAACTGAAAATATTTATGTGGACTTAGAACATTTCCAATACCCACCATAATGATTTTCAACGCGTTCTGGAACAATTCCATTTTAGTGATTTTCATCTGCGAAACATATCTGAAGTGGCTCCGGCAGCTCCGAAACATTTCCGGTTTTTATCTCAGAAAATTCCAGAAAGCTTCCAGAATGATTCTGGCACCCTCCAAGAATTATCAGGCATGTGCCGAAACCAATTCGACTTAATGGTATATCCCTAAACAACTTTTTGGTATCATCGAAACTTATCCGATGATCTCTCTCTGCGGTACGATTCCGCTGTCCGAAACTTTTCCGGTGTCCGAAACTTTTTTGGTGATTTTCTCTCAGACTCCTTGTCTAGTATTCAACAGATAGATGACCCTTAAGCGTGTGACCCTATAGGTTCGGTGAAGTATAGACATGACCCGGAACCCCTTCCGATCAATGATCAACATCGGAGCCGTGGACACCCATATTGACCCCTATACCCACACGAATGAATATTCGGGTGAACCTCCAGTTGTCGTGTGCTATTCCTGTTCCTTCACGATATGTTACAAAGACCCTAGGTGATATTTACTTGCATCCCCGTGGATCAACAACTCTTGTCCGTTATGCTAGTTACCTCGTTACTGGTTTTGTTCTCTTTTCTCGTTTCTGTGTTCCGGCATCCCTGTGATCAAATCACACTGTGTCTGGCCAGACGATGATGGATACCGTAACACCAAGAGGGACCGAGAATATCTCTCCATCGTCGAAGGAGCAAATCCCAATCTTGAGCTATCAAGTTACTTGACACACTTTTCCATTAACCCGTATGCCGCCGTAATAGCCACCCATTTACGGATGATGTTTAACAAACCCCAAAGTTCATGAAGCAAGCATGAAGAAACTCGATACTCTCATGTTCTAAGGAATCATGCAAATGTTAACCATCTCTGTGTTATTTACCATTAACTTGTGACAAATGAATCTCATAGCATAACATCAAACCGGGTGGATTCAACACAAATGTTCTCTTAACATTGTGCCCTCAAAGTTGCTGGCATAGACATGCCCATGATCAGGAAAACGGAACCAATATGCAACGCTTGAGCTAGTCTTAGAGGCCAAACTAGGAATACTTCTTACTGTTTATTATTCCACACGTGCATATTAGTCTTCCTCCAAGCCTCGTGGATATTGCAGACTCGAGAATCATTGCAGTTATAGCATGGAACATAAACATAATTATGAACTCGGAGATAAATAATATCATTTATTATTGCCTCTAGGGCATATCTCCTACAGACTCCCACTTGCACTAGAGTCAATAATCTAGTTACTGCTAATGCACTTTACACCTATGGCATGCCGGTGTAAAAAATGCTTCGCATGTGGTATAGCCTGATGTCCATCAGATCTGACAACTTCAGCTCCGTGTTTATCTCTACATATCCTCGCATTTTCATGATTTCACAAAATTCATATTTTGTGCGGACTTGGCTTTGTATAAATGTGAATCACAGGTTGAACCTAGATTCCTCAGACTGAGTTATGGAGAAACTACCTGTAGTAGTGTCCCATTAACAAAATCCAACTTGGAACCATACTAAGTTCATGAATGAACTATATGATTCAACATCTTATTTGTCGCTTCTAAAGCGTCAACATACTTAGTCATTTGTTATAGAATTCGCCACAGTATCCTGTTGGGAACAATTTCCAACTACCGTGCCACCATATTGTGTATTACACAAAACCCTTAACTTAAATCAAAAATCGCATGGAGAAAAGATGAAGACTGTATCGATGTAACATTTTACAACAAACTCTTCATGATCTCCGCTTGCGATAAAACATATCATCAATACTTACTCCAGTACTGAATGACATCTTTCACTGTTGTCCAATGATCAGTACTTTGATCACTTTAGTATCCATACTCGCAACATCTTGGGAGTATCGGACATATCTGCTTGTTTTACATACCATGGAATATATGATTAATCCAAACACAAAAGTGTATGGAATCTGCATCATGTATTTTCTTCATCAGTGTTTTGGGACACTGATTCTTGCAAAAACTCTTTCCATGTGACTTCGGCAAGAATCACTCCTTGTCATTCTTAGTGCTAAACGGTTTTAGCATCTTGTTAATATGTATTTATTGCTTAGCCCTATTAGGTAAATCTATCTCCATAGATCATTATGCCTAATATTGAGGCTATTTAGCCTACGCACTTCATCAAAAACCTATTTTCAAATGAAGTCCTAATTCGTGTCAAGAATTTATTTCCAATTCACAATGTGTCAAGCACGCAAGGTTTTTAGAAATATTATTACGCTCCCACTTACTTTCTTGAATAACAAGCATCTTCGTTACCCGTTGATGAAGTCAAACCCCTTTGACCATTTCATCAAAGCACGAAGATTCCAACTCCATTTTGCTCTCTTTTGTCCATCGCTGGAACTCTGAAGTTTGCACTTTTACTAGCATCCTCTGGATAGACAAAATGCCTTGGACTGTAACACATGCAAGTCCTTGGTTTCATTTCCATCAGATGGAAATCCTATTGTTATCCATGTTCCATATCTCATGATTGAAATATGTATTAATTGCTAGTTCAACCCGAACCGATTTAAAGCATCGCTACGCTGAAAACAACCTCACCGTAGTCAACTCTTGAACTTGTTATTTCAACAAGTCGAGCTTTATGGATAGAACATTTTTATTCGTATCAGTTTTAAGTTCCATAAATATTCGTTAGACTCTAAGTCTTCCGAAAGGTGTATCAAGGTTTTAATCTTGAATCACTTATATGGAAACTAACTCGGGTTGTATTGGCATTTAGCCAATTCCGGAGTCAGGGCCCATCAATGCTTCCTTGTGTATCGTAGGTATAATGTTGTCTAACAACAATATCTCGTTTGCGGACCTGAGAGGTTTGCACGAGGTTTGCCTACGTGGTTCAGCTGCAAGTTCGACCGAAGTTCATACATTTTATTGTTGAGACTTCCGTATCAGTCGCAGTAGGAAACTCTGGAATTACTTCCAAGGTCTCTTTCCTTTGATCTGATGACGAAGATACTGTTTATCTCGTCAAGTTACACTATTCTCCCACTCACCTTTTTGAAAGAACCATTCTCTTTAAAAGCACACCGTTTCGCGGCAAAACTATTTGCCTCGGTATAGTGAGGGAGGAATACCCTACATTTTGGTATAACCTACAAAGTAGCACTTGTCTGATTTGGAATAGGGTTTAACCTTTTACACAAGCCCCATATTCCAAATGTTAAGAAAAGATATAACATGGTTGGGCGTACGTTACCATGGCTTCATTTCATCAGACTCGATGTAGCTCTTTTCAGTGTAAAAGTTGCAGACTCTAAAGCATCACTTTAAAAGGGATAATGGCCAATTTAATTATGTCATCTTTAATCTTACCATGTCATAAATGGTTAGATTACATATCCATGCACTTTTCACTTGCAGTGGTGTTCCAGGAGGTGCAAGTTATGAGACCGCTTTCACAACTCATCAGACATTCGCTAAACATGTAACTCAAATATTCCTTTGTGCAATCAAATTGCAGAAACATAATTTTCTTGTTACAATAACTTCTACTTCATTTTTGAAAACCTTTCGAATGATTTCAAAAGATCCAGACTTACGTCTCATCAAGTAAATATCCATATATCTACTTGAGTCATTTCTGAAGATAAATAAATCCACCACTTGCAACAACATTTATTGAACTACACACATCAAAATGTGTGATCACCAATAAGTTTGTTGCTCGTTCCTTATGGCCTGTGAACGGTATTTCAGTCAATTCACTTTTCGGAGGAAAGTTGCAAGTGTTAGATGATTCAAAATCAAACGACTTCAAAATCCATCATAATGGAATTTTTTCATGCGGGTTTCTCCAATGTGACCAAATGTAGTGCCACACATGTGTGGTATTCTCATAGTATCGCGACATTTAGCGTAAGCATTATGGATGTATCATATTACCATCAATATTCATAACATACATCCCATCTTGGATGGAAGCATGGCCCTTCATGTTATTCATAATACTTAACAACAATTGTTGGTTTTATGAACAACTCTTTTGCAACAAACATTGTGCAATGGGCTAGAGTGTATGAAACTCTAAAATTAATTATGAAAGTAAACCCAGAGGTATTTTATTATTATCAATATTCATAACATACATCTCATTCATAATGAAAGTACGGCCCTTGTGTTATTCATAACATCGAACATAAAAAGTTCTCTTATGAACAACCTTCTTGCAAGATACCTGATGCAATGGGCTAGAGTTTGTAAAACTCTAAATGAATTATGAAAATAAATATAGAAGGCAATATACCGATGGAAGGTATAGTAACATTTACTATGTTCCCTGTGTATACCTTAACCTCATTTCTGGCTAGTCTTTTTAGGCCATAGTAGCTCTTACTTTGATTCGCAACAGAATGCAATCAAGCGGGTATCTTTGTGATTAACTCACAATACCCAAGAATTAGTGATTAACATGTTTAACCATAATTACCAAGAACTATATCTTTGACCAGCCTACTTATACATCAAAAACTTGCATGACATTCATACATGAGATGGATATTCCAGTCATCTTTCTTTCTGCCTTTATACTTCTAACAGTTTAACTTTTAGTATTTCTTCTACTCGCAAAAGAAGCACCCAACTTAAGAGTGGCGTTAGCCCCGGACTTCCTAGGCATGTAAGTCACACTAACACCCTTTGGACACTTCCTTTCTCTTTAAGTTGTTGTTTTATTCACCTTTCATCATATGACAGGCATTCTTCTGGATCCCTTTCCCAACAATCAAATGCATAGTAAACACTTTTACTAATACTTGCAAACAAACATTACTTTGGATATTTCCTATCTTTCAGCCTTTGTTTGTATCTGAAAGTTAATTTTTAGTTCCATCAATATCATATAACTATCCCAACTTTCAAAGTTTGGGTTTCATGGAAGCAAACATATTCCACTTGACCGTAACAAAATTCTAGCTTTTGGATTGAAGGACGAGAGTCACATGATCCATAGCATTAGCAGGAGGATACGGAAAGCATGCGATAGGACAAAGTCCTTCTCGGCACTTTTGAGGACAATCCTCACATTACGTTACCAATCGTAAAGTTTTAACCAGATATTTAACAGCTATTCAGTTTTAACAGGGAAGGTGGAAACGCGAGCCCTTATTCTACAACTATTTTGCAAGAAACACTTAGACAGTGTTCATAATTAATTTCACTGAGAATTAAGCATGTTAATTCAACAGTGCGCTCCCACTCAAATCAATATCTGTCATAATTGATTTGGAGTGATTCAAGATCCGTATTTCTATTCGATGCCATTGACTTTGGTAGGCCAACTTGCCGATCACATCTCTATGTGATTCTTGTTCATCTTTCGATGGGCGTGTTCCGAGCTCAGGACTCTCCTGCCTGAACATCAAAGGCAACCAAGTAATCTTGCTGCGAGGTCTGACCTCACCCGCCTCATTCCTCTCGATTCGTTCGTGCTCATGTGTACACGGCACACCCCGAAAAGATACGAATTTCAGACGGTGCTACACTTGGGAGAACACTAACTACTTGATATTTTTGTGAGAGATCACCCTAATCAAAAGCGACTACCGTGCAATCAAGAAGGGTGCATCATAAGGGATAAACATCTCAGGCAATTCATAATAGCATGATATGGTATAGCCCTTTCTGATGGAGAAGTCTTTCATTTCTTCGTCTTCGGCATTCACGTCGGTGTTCACCTTCATGAAGATTGCCACCACCTTGTCGATGCACCAAATAATATTGCTATCTCTATAGCTAATAAAGTAAGTGCATTACTTAAGGTTGACACGCAGGTTACTAAAGTGACAATCATATGGCTCCAGCCATCATGCTGAATCATGACACGCAGGTCATGTTAATCAATTTACATCATATAGTCATCTCATACATAATCAAATTGAATATGAGCATTGCTATACCACATCACATGCACATGCAAACCCTCCTACAAAACCAAGTTAGACGTTTCTAATCGGTTCATGCAAACTTGTTTTTCGTGGCTTCTAAGTTTCGACTTAAACAGCAGCTACCAACATTTTATCATCAAGTATGATTATTCAAGTTGCTAGATTAACATCTCCGAGTGTATGAAACACGAGATAATTAAATCTCGAGCCCCACACTAAACTTTGTCATAAGCATGACCCCCGTGCAGATCATATCTGCAATGCCCTTTCATCTGCGAATTTCATCTTTCTTTTGACTATGGCAGAACCCAAAGAACTGATAGCACTTCCATGATCAATGAGGATCACGGATTGCCAGAACTTTGTCAAATTCCACCATGCTGTCTCGAGATTGAGCAAACGCAAATTCTAGGGAAGAAACAAGAACATCGGGTAATAGATTTCATCTGTCACCCACATAAATAATTTTCAGCAATAGATCTCATCTACTCCAAAATTATATTATGCAATACCCATACATCTCCATGTATTATAGATCGTAACCTACATCTACGCATAGCATGTCTCTTGATGCCACTGTAGGGGAACGCAGCAAAAAACAAAAAAATTCTGACCTACGCACCAGCCCAAGACCACTATGGAGACTGCATACATGGTTAGATCTTTTTCGTTACCGACTCATAGCGCAGCGGGAAGTAGAGTCGATGACGAACGGCGGTGCAGATCCCCGCAGCTAGGATTTACAACCTCCCAACCGCGAGGATGTATACCCTCATCTGCTCCTCAGACAGCCCTTCGAGAGGCGGTCGAACAGCCCCCCGAACGGTGTCGCGGACAGCCCTTCGGGAGGACCTTCGAAACTCGAACGGTCACTTGGACAGCCCTTTGGGAGGACCTTCAAAACTCGGACGGTCACATGGACAGCCCTTCGGGAGGCACTCACGAACTAAGACCGAAACTACGATCTCTCTACAGAGTTGCACACATATGGTGTCATCCATCCGGCAGGGCTTCATCGTCCAGAGCTAGTTCCTGCCGGAACCCAGACAGCCTTTCGGCTCTACGAAACTATTTCGCTAGGAGGGAGAGAAGAAGCCAGATCATTGCATGGCACTTGTATGAGAGCAAAGGGATGAGAGTGGAGAGTGCCTCTCCACCTCTATTTATAGGAAAAACCCAAGGGGTAGGGGCACATGAAAAACCCCAAAATGCCCACACTTTATGTCACACCTAAAGGGCATAAAGGGCATAAATGGATGTCAAGTGGAGCCCCATGGAGGAGCTGCACCCTCCAACGTCCCACCTTCATGGGGGCCCCCAAAATGGGGTTCCTTGATCCCCAAGTCCTTCTAGAAGCCTTTTGGGGAAAAGCCCCAAAAGGTGGCTTTCCATAAATATCCCAAAAAGCACTTTCACTACCAGAAACTGAAATTTTACTGTGCGTCATTTATTTTCCTGTCGGGCCTGCACTGGCTCACAGAGATAGATCGCTTATCCTGTCGGCCCAAACCTCCATGTCAGGAAGGGTATCATTTACCTGTGCGCTAGCAAAGAAACTCACAGGAATAGCCCTATGGCTGTCAGTCCGCGCACGGCCCACAGGATTAGCCCATTTCGCGCCATGGATTCGCGATGCACGCCAAATTGTCCCGCTGCTTACCAATATTTCGGCCCAAGGTCGCACCTGTGGTCAAAGCCTACGGTAAGAAAAATCCCCAAATCGGTTTCCAGTCTCACCGAGTCCTTTCTAGAACGAGAGCGACCCCAATCCCTAGCGACCCCAAATCCCTCGCCGCCGGCTGCACCCCAAATCCCTCGCCGCTGGCTGCACCCCAAATCCCTCGCTGCTGGTTGCACCCCAAATCCCTCGCCGCCGGCTGTTCCTCAAATCCGTAGCCTCCCCAACCTCTCATCTACGCCCTTGCTCTATTCCTTGGGTCGTTGACCACTAACCCGTCGCCTCTGCATCGAACATGGCCGTCCTCGTCTAAGCCGTCGTCGTCACCGTTCTAGCCGCCGTTGCCGCCCCATCCTCCTCCAACCACGGCCATTCCCCATCCAGGTGCCTAGCTATGAAACTCCACTACATGCTCTCTCCATCTCAGTTTCTTTCCCCGGCTGTGTGCACCGTCGCATCTCTTCCGGACGGAAGTGTTTCAGTATTTATTCATTGGATCTGTGCGTGTGTTCATTTTCAGCTCCTCTGGTCATGTGCTTCGTTTGGAAGGAACTGAGGCTCGCTTGGATCTGGCACAATGCTCCACCACCTCACCAGATCGACTGTGTTTCACCTTTCTGTGACGCCCCCGATTTAATCATACACTAATCATGCACGCAAATGTGTACGATCAAGATCAGGGACTCACGGGAAGATATCACAGCACAACTCTAAAACATAAATAAGTCATACAAGCATCATAATACAAGCCAGGGGCCTCGAGGGCTCGAATACAAGTGCTCGATCATAGACGAGTCAGCGGAAGCCACAATATCTGAGTACAGACATAAGTTAAACAAGTTGCCATAAGATGGCTAGCACAAACTGGGATACAGATCGAAAGAGGCGCAGGCCTCCTGCCTGGGATCCTCCTAAACTACTCCTCGACGTCGTCGTCAGCCTGCACGTAGTAGTAGGCACCTCCAATGTAGTAGTCGTCGTCGACGCTGACTCCTGGCTCCTGGACTCCAGCATCTGGTTGCGACAACCAGAAAGAAAGGAAAGGGGAAAAAAGGGGGGAGAAAGCAACCGTGAGTACTCATCCAAAGTACTCGCAAGCAAGGAGCTACACTACATATGCATGGGTATATGTGTAAGGAGGCCATATCGGTGGACTGAACTGCAGAATGCCAGAATAAGAGGGGGATAGCTAATCCTGTCGAAGACTACGCTTCTGGCAGCCTCCGTCTTGCAGCAAGTAGAAGAGAGTAGATTGAAGTCCTCCAAGTAGCATCTCCAAGTAACATCTCCAAATAGCATCTCATAGCATAATCCTACCCGGCGATCCCCTCCTCGTATCCCTGAGGTAGAGCGACCACCGGTTGTATCTGGCACTTGGAAGGGTGTGTTTTATTAAGTATCCGGTTCTAGTTGTCATAAGGTCAAGGTACAACTCCAAGTCGTCCTGTTACCGAAGATCACGGCTATTCGAATAGATTAAACTTCCCTGCAGGGGTGCACCACATAACCCAACACGCTTGATCCCATTTGGCCGGACACACTTTCCTGGGTCATGCCCGGCCGCGGAAGATCAACACGTCGCAGCCCCACCTAGGCAAAACAGAGAGGGCAGCACGCCGGTCTAAACCTAAGCGCACAGGGGTCTGGGCCCATCGCCCATAGCACACCTGCACGTTGCGTACGCGGCCGAAAGCGGAACTAGCCCCCTTAATACAAGAGCAGGCTTACGTTCCAATCCGGCGCGCGCCGCTCCGTCGCTGACGTCTGAAGTGCTTCGGCTGATACCACGACATCGGGATACCCATAACTACTCCCACGTAGATGGTTAGTGCGTATAGGCTCGTAGCCGACTCAGATCAAATACCAAGATCTCGTTAAGCGTGTTAAGTATCCGCGAACGCCGAACAGGGCCAGGCCCACCTGTCTCCTAGGTGGTCTCAACCTGCCCTGTCGCTCCGCCACAAAGTAACAGTCGAGGGCCGTCGGGAACCCAGGCCCACCTCTACCGGGATGGAGCCACCTGTCCTTTCAGTCCCCTCGTCAGAATCACTTGCGGGTACTCAATGAGCTGACCCGACTTTAGTCACCATCTGTATAGTATGTATGTATGTATAGTATATACCCGTGATCACCTCCCAAGTGATCACGGCCCGATAGTATAGCAAGGCAGACTGACAAGAATGTAGGGCCAATGATGATAAACTAGCATCCTATACTAAGTATTTAGGATTGCGGTTAAAGGTATCAACAGTAGTAACAAGGACAGGCTATGCATCAGGATAGGTATAACAGAAAGCAGTAACATGCTACACTACTCTAATGCAAGCAGTATAGAGAAGACTAGGCGATATCTGGTGATCAAGGGGGGTGGGGCTTGCCTGGTTGCTCTGGCAAGAGAGAGGGGTCGTCAACTCCGTAGTCGAACTGGGGCGTCAGCCTCGTCACGGGGTCTACCGAAGAGAAGAGGGGGGAGAAACAGTAAATACATAGCAAGCAAGTGCATAACAGGATAACAGGCAGAGCTAGACGTGTTCTACGCGGTAGGAGGTGATACCGGTGAAGGGGGGAAGCATCCGGGAAGTATTCCTGGGGTTCCGTGTTTTCGGGCAGAGGAGCCGGAGGGGGGAAAGTTGCGAGTTCGATAGGTTAGGGGGGTGTGGCGGACGAACGGGTTGCGTATCCGGAATCGTCTCGTCGTTCTGAGCAACTTTCATGTTGAAAATATTTTAATCCGAGTTACGGATTAAAAGATATGATTTTTAAAAGATTTTAACAATTTTGGAATTTAATTATTTATTTAATTAATTCGAAAAAATGTATTTATGACGTCAGCATGATGTCATGCTGACGTCAGCAGTCAACAGGGGTTGACTGAGTCAACCCTGACAGGTGGGTCCCGTTTGTCATACACTGTTAACTAATTAACCTAATTAAGTTTAATTAACAGTAGTTAATTAGGTTAATTAGTTATTAGGTTAATTAATCTTAATTAGTTAAACTAAACAAAATTAGATAAGTTAATTAATTAGTTAATTAATTAATTAATTAATTTTATTATTAATTTATTTATTATATTTTTTTTTATTCTCTTTTTTTTTATAATCGTTCTGGGGCTGGGGCCCCATGTCATTGGCCCCAGGGGGCCAAACAGGGCGCGGGCGACGGGCGCTGGGCGCCAGCCCGATACGGCGCTCGCCCAGATCGACAGCGGGCTGACCAAAGGCGCAGCGGGGCCAACCGGGGTCGTAGTGGGGCGGTGGCCGGCAGGGGTGGCCGGGGAACGGATGCGGGGCCGCGGTGAGCGCGGACGGGCGGTAAGTCGCAGCGGTCGTGGGACGGCAGCGGGGGGTGTTCAAAGGGGGCGGAGGACCATGGCGAGGCGTAGGGCCGAGCGCGGTCGGTACGCGGTGGACGGCGCCGGCGTCAGAGAACGAGGGAGAGAGAGAGAGGACGGGGCTCACCGAGCCCTGTAGTTGAGCAAAGCCTGCTCGAGGAGGAGTCGGGGCTGGCGCGACGGGGTGACGACGAGGTGGCCCTGGCGGAGGCGTCCCGCGCGGCATCGAGGCGAGGAGGAGACGAGGACGACGGGGCGACGGTGCCGTCGGCGGAAACCTCAGGCGACTGGCACGCCGGCGGGGTGGAGCTCCATCGCAGCAAGGGGGGTCGGGCGCTAGGTGGCTCCGGTGCGGTGGACGGCGACGGGCGGGCGCCGCGTGGCTTGGGGAGGCCGTCGGGCCCGATCCCGATTGGATCGGGGGGAGAGGGAGAAAGC
>NC_057810.1:116678865-116686634 GCF_018294505.1 Triticum aestivum
GGATATGGGCTAGGGTTCGGTGGGAGTGGGGGGTTAAGCAGGGGTAGGGTGGGCCGGTCGGTTGGCCTTTGCCCAGTTGGGCTGGTGGCCTGCTGGGCCGAAGCCCAGTGATGGGGGGGTTTGCTTTTCTTTCTTTTTTTTATACTTATTTTCTTTAATGTTTTCATTTAAAGTTTCTTTTATTTTAGTTTTATAAAATACCCAGTCAGCACCTAAATTAGTGTTACTAATTAGTCCACTGCCACAATTATTTTGGCACACTACTAATTTAGTTTTATTATTATAACTTTATAAAAGGCATCTAATTAATTGTTTTTGGCTGTCATTTCTAATACTTTAGTGCATTTAAATATTTTATTAAAAGATAATTTATCCACCAATATTTACTAAGGATTATTAGTCACCTTAGGAACAATTTAGTTTTGAGTTTTGAAAACTTTAATTGTTTAACTTAAATTCAAATTTTGAATATGAATCGTTTCGAACTAACGTGAGATTATCAACAGTAATCCGAGGTGACATGGCATCATTAATGTGGGGTTACTATAGCCTAATTATCCGGGCGTCACACTTTCAGAGCAGATTTCTGTAATTCCTTATAACCCCTTCCTCCACTGTACATGCTCCAAACGGAAGTGCTCATTGGATTTGTACCTGTGTCCTTGTTCTGGTTTCTGTACATAATTCGTTCTGCTCCCTTTCCTCCACTATACATGTTGTGCATAATTCGTTCTGTATGTATGTCCTCTAGTAAAGCATGGAAGCACGTTTGTTGAATTTCATTTCCCTTTATGAAAAATACATCAATAGCTTTCTCATTGCCTTTCATTATGTAGTAGCACAATCTGTATTTAAATAAATTTGCGTTCTTCTGTTTGGAATTGATGAATAACTGTCATAAGTTTACTTTTTCTTTCTTCCCATTTGATTTAGTTACAAACTGCTCAACAATGCTAGAGTAGCTGCTCGTAATTTTTCCACTTGGACCTCCTGATTGGGATATTGTGGTGGATTTTGGGAGTTTGTTAGCCATCTTTCCGACTCACTATTTCAGCAAGCCTTTGGTAAGCATTAAACTTTCAGAATTACATTTTTATCTTATGTGTGCATCTGTTTGCTTCCAATTAATATGTTGTTGTTGCTAAATAGCTCATCTTAAGTATGATATGTTGAGCTTAAATTATCAAATAGTTGATATATTCCATTTTCAACACAGAATTTGTTAAATGGCAGATCGTACATGGATGTATAGTGGTTGGCAGTTTGGTGAAATTACTTCTAACCTATGGCTTGAACAAACCAACCGATTTCTAGACCATGCATTCTCTTTTCCTGGCGCAGCCGAAGGTTGTAAAATCAAGTGTCCATGCTGCAATGAAATCTGGACTCAAGAATTGGGATGGCAGTGGTAGCACCAGCACGACCCTCAGCGGGAAGGCAAAAAAAAGCTTTCGTACGTTCTTGCTTATCTTCTTTTCACTAAGTACTTGTTCAACATGCATCTATACAAGTTAATATCGCTAGTGTTCTAGAATGATTACTCTGATTTGGCTAGAGCCGCACATCCTGATGATTGGGAGCAGCGAGAGTTGGATGGGCAAATATTATATGAATCATTAGGTGGCATTCCCCATGGGCGACTAGCAATAGCAGGTGGGGCAATCAAGAAGGCTGATGTTATCTCAACGGCTAGAGAAAAGAAATTGAGGCTGTCAACTTCAGCAGCACATCAACGAACTGTTCAAGAAAATGAAGAGATGAAGCGACATAATGAGAACCTGCAGCGACATAATGAGAACCTGCAACATAAAGTGGATATGCATGAACGAATCCTAGTGGTACTTTTAAATTTGTCCACATATTCCAAATTGGTGATTAAAAAAACTAGTTATTGTAATTCTGCATATTTTTTTCATAGGCCCTTTTTAAGGAGATGGGAAAAGAACTACCAGCGGAGCTACGCCAAGGAGCGAGTTCCCAACCACATGTAAGTTTTTGCACATGACTTCTCAACATACTGCATTTCCCAATTGCAACCTTGAGACTTTAGAACTTAAAGCACCCAAACTTATGCTCAGCGCGGTTGGATCTATTTCTGTTTTCTTAAGGATACGTGCCAAGTTAATGTTGTGCAAACCCTATTTGCTTAACCATTAGCTAAATTTTTCTTGAACTAGGCTTGCTCGGGATTGTTTTTTTCATATTATATTAAATTGACATGCAACCCTAAGCTACAATGTCAATCCTGTCCATGAGAAGATTTTAAAGAAATAATTTTAACCTTTGTGTCATTCCTGTACTACAGGACTATACATCCTCATATCTAGATATATACTTAGAAAATAGTGTATATTCTCAGTCTCAACAGTGATGATAAAAGGTCATGTGAAGACCAGGATTCAGAAGTAGTAGAGTGATTAGTATCTTATATGTCTCTTACCACTTTGCATGGTTCCTGAAACAATCTGCGCATTATGAAATTATGATATCCAATTACTTTACCAACTAAGGAACATATCCAGATTATCTCCTGGTGTGTCTAAATTAATGCTCTTATGTAGGGGACACCTAATTCATCTCATATGAGACCCCAAGCCACCGATGACAACACTGGTGATGATGATTTGGGTACAAATGGTGGTGCTGACAACTCCAATGGGAATACCAGTGACCAGGCCATCAACGCAACTAACCTTTGCACAACTAACGTTGGCAGTGCCTTTTGTTGACTTAGAGCTAGACTTTTTAACTAATGGTGGTGTTGGCAACAAAGTAACATTTTGGTAGTTGCAAGACTTTAGAACTAATGGTGGTGTTGACAACAAGATAACATTTTGGTAGTTGCAAGACTTTAGATGAACTGTGATATAATTTGCTTATAATGCTTTGGATATGCAAAGCTGAAGCTTATGCTTGCGAACTGAACAATTTATCTTTTGTTGTCTCTGAGAAGTGTTATGTACATTGCTTCTGATGCTTTGGATGTGCAAAATTGAAGCTTATCCTTCCAATTTGTGACTGTGGCTGATGGATGTATCTAATGATTATGATTTGTATTGTTGATTAGATACAGTGTAAATATGCTCTTGCTGTGTCACAGTAATTCCTGTCGGGGATGAACTGATAGTGAAATGCATGCTAATTCCTGTCGGGCACTAACTCACAGCGAAATGCAAGCATATTCCTGTCGGCCTTGAACTCACAGCGAAATAGAAACAAAATTCCTGTCGGTTGTGACTGACAGGAATGACCCATAACCCTGGCAAACCTAAAGCTGACAAAAAAGTATTTTCCTGTCGGTCACCGTCAGAAATGGCCGTCAGGAAAAATGCTTCTGTCGGCCGGCCGACAGACATAGTGTAATTTCCCTGTCAAGCTATGCCTGTCGGATTTTCCTGATAGTTGGCCGACAAGAAATATTATTCCTGTCGGTTTGCAGCCTTTTCCTGTCGGTTTCCAGCCCACAGGAAAATTTCTGTTTTTGGTAGTGTTTCACTATTCACGACGACATTTTTCAGCGTCCGTTCAAACTGAAAATATTTATGTGGGATTAGAACATTTCCAATACCCACCATAATGATTTTCAAAGTGTTCTGGAACAATTCCATTTTAGTGATTTTCATCTGTGAAACTCATCTGAAGTGGCTCCGGCAGCTCTGGAACATTTCCGGTTTTTATCTCAGGAAATTCCAAAAAGCTTCTAGAATGATTCTGGCACCCTCCAAGAATTATCAGGCTTGTGCCGGAACCAATTTTACTTAATGGTATATCCCGAAACAACTTTTTGGTATCATCGAAACTTATCCGATGACCTCTCTCTGCGGTACGATTCCGCTATCCGAAACTTTTCCGGTGTCCGAAACTTTTTCGGTGATTTTCTCTCAGTCTCCTTGTCTAGTATTCAACAGATAGATGACCATTAAGCGTGTGACCCTATAGGTTCGGTGAAGTATAGACATGACCCGGAACCCCTTCCGATCAATGATCAACATCGGAGCCGTGGACACCCATATTGACCCCTATACCCACACGAATGAATATTCGAGTGAACCTCCAGTTGTCGTGTGCTATTCCTGTTGCTTCACGATATGTTACAAAGACCCGAGGTGAGATTTACTTGCATCCCCGTGGATCAACAAATCTTGTCCACTATGCTAGTTACCTCGTTACTGGTTTTGTTCTCTTTTCTCCTTTCCGTGTTCCGGCATCCCTGTGATCAAATCACACTATGTCTGGCCAGACGATGATGGATACCGTAACACCGAGAGGGACCGAGAATATCTCTCCGTCGTCGGAGGATCAAATCCCAATCTTGATCTATCAAGTTACTTGACACACTTTTCCATGAACCCGTAAGCCGCCGTAATAGCCACCCATTTACGGATGACGTTTAACAAACCCCAAAGTTGATGAAGAAAGCATGAAGAAACTCGATACTCTCATGTTCTAAGGAATCATGCAAACATTAACCATCACTGTGTTATTTACCATTAACTTGTGACGAATGAATCTCATAGAATAACATCAAACCGGGTCGATTCAACACAAATGTTCTCTTAACATTGTGCCCTCAAAGTTGCTGGCATAGACATGCCCATGATCAGGAAAACGGAACCATCATGCAACACATGAGCTAGTCTTAGAGGCCAAACTAGGAATACTTCTTACTGTTTATTATTCCACACGTGCATATGAGTCTTCCTCTGAGCCTCGTGGATATTGCAGACTCAAGAATCATTGCAGTTATAGCATGGAACATAAACATAATTATGAACTCGGAGATAAATAATATCATTTATTATTGCCTCTAGGGCATATCTCCTACACTATCTAGCTGGCGATACGTTGTGTAATCCATGCACCTAACGCATCAAGAAAATCCATGGACCACCTGCCCCGCGACATATCCAAAACCGAGATAGTCGTGCACCGTCATGAGCAGTGCCGCTCTCATAGGGGAATATTCTTTCTGTGCGGCATCCCACGTATTGGCTGGCGTTTTCCACAGTGTGTCTAGCTCCTATTTCAGCAGCCCCAGATACAGATTGATGTCGTTCCCTAGTTGTTTGGGCCCTTCAATTAGAATACTCATGTGAATGTACTTCCTCTTCATGCACAACCAGGGGGGAAGGTTGTACATCCACACAAACACAGGCCAGGTGCTATGTGTGCTTCTCTGGCTGCCAAACGGATTGACTCCGTCGGTGCTCGCGCCCAGCACGATGTTCCTTGGATCCTTCCCAAATTTTGGGTGTTCGAAGTTCAACGCTTGCCACTCGCTCCCATCCCTAGGGTGACTCAGCATCTTGTCTTTTTTATTTATCTCCGGATCATTTGCGTCATCTTCTAGCTTCTTCTCCTCCCTATCCGCGTGCCAACGCCGGAGCTTTGCTACCTTAAGGTCCGCGAAATACTGCTGTAGACGAGGAGTGATCGGAAAGTACCACACCACTTTTCGAGGAGCTTTCTTCCTCTTCTTGTATCGAGTGATGCCGCACACCAGACATATGGTAAACTCCGCGTGCTCGTCCCGATAAATGATGCAATTGTTCATGCACACATGGTGTTTCACATGCGGTAAATCCAGAGGACACACGATTTTCTTCGCCTCCTCTAAACTGGTCGGGCACTTGTTCCCCTTGGGAAGACGTTCACGCCAGAATGTCATGTTCTTGTCGAAGCATGCACCAGTCATTTTGTGTTTTACCTTCATCTCCAGAGTCATGAGCGTTACTTTCGGGCGGGTATCTTCGGGCCTGCATCCTTCATACAATGGAGTAACCGCATCTATCTCCAGTTGATCCAGCTTGGCTTTGTCTCGGGCGGCAGCTCCTGTGTTATCTGTCTGCTTGAGAAGCAGCTCTTGAATATGAGGTACCTACACCCAGCCCATCGATGGTCCATCGTCTTCTGCTCCGCCGGCATCTTCATCTTCATGATCATGCCCTTCGTCTGCTCCAGCATCTTCCTCATCATCATGTCCTATATCTTCTACATGATGACTGTGTACAACATCACCGTCGTGATCATGTCCTGGAGATTCTTCATCTTCTCGCCCGCCCGAGCCGCCGTGGTTGTCTTGGTGCCCTTCCTCATTTCTTGCCCGGCCCCCATGGATGACTTCGTAGTCATCTTAATCACCTTGCCACCGATAGCCATCCTTGAAACCGTGCAAGAGCAGGTGGTCCCGCACCTGCCCGGAATCCGGGTCCGAAATAAGGCTCTTCAGCTTGCATCTTCGACACGGACATCTTATCTCCGTCTCGTTCTTTTGAAGCATCTCGGCCTTCGCGGAGCTCAAAAACCTATTCACAATGCCTTCGGTCATCGTGCAGACCATGGTCGCCTGCGGGGTTGAGAAAAATGATATTTTAGAACCAAGAAATTTTTTGGCATGACCTTCCCTAAAAATAGGACCAGAAAGAATGCATAGTGCCAAAATTCTCGCTGAAACAGAAATGAATCAACATTCCGGCAAAATATTGGCAACTATCGCATTTCAAATACTGGTACCTGCAAACACAAATATATATGCAACACCACAAACATATGCAACAACACGAACATACATAGATCTAGCTAGGCCATAAAAAGTGCATGTGCACGTTGTTGGAGGGAGAACAACATAAAGATAGCTTCCCCCTTACTTACCTATCAAAAAAGGTAATTTAACCACTTATTTTGGATGAATCTATGGTGCAAATAAGGTGAGGAGGAGGAGGCAGCCGAGACAAGCTTGGAGGAGGAGGTGGAGAGAATGAAGTGGGGAAAGTGAGTGGGTAGGTGTGGCTGTCCAAAATATCTAGCTGGTCCCAGGTTACTAATGGTGCACCACCTACAAATGCGCCATTAGTAACCCTGGTTACTAATGGCGCACCTACTGGTAGTGCGCCATTAGTAGTTTTGCAAAAAAATATATATACTAATGGCGCACCGTGGGCACAGTGCGCCAGTACTAGTTTAAACTAGTAATGGCGCACTATTCCACGGTGCGCCATTAGTAGTTTTGCCAAAAAGCAGAATCAAAAAATATAGTAGTGGCGCACTATGCGGCTGGTGTGCCATTACTAGTTAGAAGTAGTAATGGCGCACTGTGCCCTGCTGCGCCATTAGTATGTTTGGAAAAATAAAAAATATTATTACTAGTGGCACATCATGTGTTTGGTGCGCCATTAGTGTCTTTCACACTAATGGCGCACCAGCACATGGTGCGCCACTGCTATATAGGAGTGGCGCACCGCATGTCTGGTGCGCCATTAGTGGCCATTCCATCTATAGCCCTTTTCCTAGTAGTGCACTCTACACATACTCGAGTTGTCCATGGATAGCGTTGGACAATTCGAAAGAATCAAGGTTATAAATATGCAATAACGCTTTCGAATGGGAGACACATATTGGTTACGCATACTGATGATTCAAGAAACATATATAGCTAGCTATCAAGTTTCATCGGCGCGAACAAACAAAGAAAATAATTAATGGGGGAGGAGGACATGCATGTCATTTGTGCTCACCCACGAACGAAGGGGTAGAGCTCGTCAAACGCATGGCGAGGTCGTCAAACACCAAACCTCGCAGTGATGAAACAACTTCACATTTAAATCATCCCGATCAACACAATTATATATGATGTTTTTCATAACAAAATCGAAAAATATATGACCTAACTCATAATTCACAAATATATGACCCCGTCGGCCTCTAGAAGGCCAAAGAGCACCTTTTTGGGGGGTTTCGGGGGTCGGGGTATCGTGTCGGTGTCAGGGTCG
>NC_057810.1:116687438-116728061 GCF_018294505.1 Triticum aestivum
GACGGGTGTGGGAGGGGGCGGTGGCGGGGGCGGCACCGCGCGATGGGGGCGGGGGCGGTAGTGGGGGCGATGCAGGGCGGCGGGGGCGGGGGCGGTGGCAGGGGCGGTGCGGTGGGTGGACGATGTGGGCGTCGGGGAGGAGGGAGAGAATAGAGAGAGCAATGGGTGGGGGGGGGCTCGGCCGTTAGTTAGGTTAGTTGGGTTAGCCTTTGTCGTCCGCCCCTCCTTTGCCGTCCGCTTTTGTTTATCTTTGCCGTCTGCTGCGGACGACAAAGAGGGGGACGTTAAGTTTTTTTCGTTAGTGGGTGCCACCTTCCTCTTTGCCGTAAGCCAGCGGACGGCAAAGAAATGGCCGATGGCAAAGCCTTCTTTGACGTCTGCCTTTTGTTTGTCGTCTGCTTCCTGGTAGCTGATGGCAAAGACCTCCTTTGTTGTCCACTAGCTGACGACAAAGAGATGGCATACGACAAATTCCCTGATTCCAGTAGTGCTTTTGTCATGCCATCTTTTAACTTTTTCTTTAAATAGCTTGGCATTCCCATAGGCTTGGGTTCTCCATTCATCAAGTGAGGTAATGTCAAATAACCTCTTCTCATCGGCAAGTTTGAAATAATAGTTGAGCTCTTTAATGGCCCAATATGCCTTATGTTCAAGTTCAAGAGATAAGTGACATGCTTTTCCATAAACCATCTTATACGGAGACATACCCATAGGATTTTTTTATGCAGTTCTATAGGCCCATAATGGATCATCAAGTTTCTTGGACCAATTCTTTCTAGATCTATTAGCAGTCTTTTGCAAAATTAATTTGAGCTCTCTATTGTTCAATTCTACTTGACCACTAGATTGTGGGTGATAAGGAGATGCAATTCTATGATTAACGTAATACTTAGCAAGCATTTTACGGAAAGCACCATGAATAAAATGTGAACCACCATCAGTCATGAGATATCTAGGGACTCCAAACCTCGGAAAAATAACTTCTTTAAGCATCTTAATAGAGGTGTTATGATCAGCACTACTAGTTGGAATAGGTTCTACCCACTTAGTAACATAATCAACAGCAACTAAAATATGTGTGTATCCATTGGAGGCAGGAAAAGTTCTGATGTAATCAAAGCCCCAAACAATAACAAGAGAATAATTCATAGGCATTTCTTGACGTCTACTAATATTACCAATTCTTTGACATTCATCACAAGACAAGACAAACTTACAGCCGTCTTTGAAGAGAGTAGGCCAATAAAAACCTGATTGCAATACCTTATGTGCAGTTCTATCTCCAGCGTGGTGTCCTCCATATGGTTCGGAGTGACACTTGCGTAGGATCTGTTCATGTTCATGCTCAGGTACACAATGTCTAATAACACCATCTACTCCTTATTTATAAAGGTGTGGGTCATCCCAGAAGTAATGTCTTAAATCATAAAAGAACTTTTTCTTTTGCTGGTATGTGAAACTAGGTGGTATAATTTTAGCAACAATGTAATTAGCATAATCAACATACCATGGAGCTGTACGAGAACCATTAATGACCTCTAATTGTTCATTAAGAAAGCTATCATCAAGAGGTAGTGTGTCACGCCCAATATGCGACCCTATCCAAAAGGAACTCGAAGGTCCCACCAAGGATAAACCCACATATTGAAACGCTTTTGCAAGGTGGATATCATTACATCAACATTACATAATAGATGGGGATACATACATAAGGCATACAATGCCACACAAATACAACATCACAATACATCAGAGCATCATCCTACTATGGATGAAACATAAACAGAAACTCAAACGACACCCACCCTGCTAGCCCAGGCTACCGACCTGGAACCTATCCCCTGATCGAAGAAGAAGCAGAAGAAGAACTCCAACACAAGCAAACATCGCTCTCGCGTCGTGATCATCGCATAACCTGTACCTGCAACTGTTGTTGTAGTAATCTGTGAGCCACGAGGACTCAGCAATCCCATTACCATGGGTATCAAAACTAGCAAAGCTTAATAGGAAAGGAAGGGGCAAAGTGGTGAGGCTGGAGCAGCGACTAAGCATATATGGTGGCTAACATACGCAAATAAGACCGAGAAGAGAGCAAGCGGAACGGTCGTGAAGCTAGCAATGATCAAGAGGTGATCCTGAACTCCTACTTACGTCAAACATAACCCAAAGACCGGGTTCACTTCCCGGACTCCGCCGAAAAGAGACCATTACTGCTACACACACGGTTGATGCGTTTTAATTCGGATCTGGTGTCAAGTTATCTACAACCGGACATTAACAAATTCCCATCTGCCTATAACCGCAGGCACGGCTTTCGAAAGATTATACCCTGCAGGGGTGTCCCAACTTAGCCCATGACCAGCTCTCGCGATCAACGAAGGAATAGACCTTCTCCCAGGAAGACCCGATCAGACTCGGAATCCCAGTTTACAAGACATTTTGACAATGGTAAAACAAGACAAGCAAGACCGCCCGATGCACCGACAATCCCGATAGGAGCTGCACATATCTCGTTCTTAGGGCAACACCGGATGAACACTACGTACAACTAAAACCAACCCTCAAGTTTCCCCGAGGTGGCGCTGCAAGTGGCTCTGGTTCGGACCAACACTTAGACAAGCACTGGCCCGGGGGGGCTATAATAAAGATGACCCTCGGGTTAATTACTCCCAAGGGAAAAATAGGTGGTGGTGAGGCAAATGGTAAAACCAATGTTGGGCCTTGCTGGAGGAGTTTTATTCAAAGCGAACTGTCAAGGTGGTCCCATAAATCACCCGACCGTGTAAGGAACGCAAAATCCGGGAACATAACACCGGTATGACGGAAACTAGGGCGGCAAGAGTGGAACAAAACACCAGGCATAAGGCCGAGCCTTCCACCCTTTACCAAATATATAGATGCATTAATAATATAAGAGATATTGTGATATCCCAACCAAAATCCTGTCCACCATGGAGAAATCTTCAACTTCACCTGCAACTAACAATGCTATAAGAGGGGCTGAACAAAGCGGTAACATAGCCAAACAATGGTTTGCTAGGAAGGGTGTCAAAGGTTAGAGGTTCATGGCATTTTGGGAGGCTTGAAGAGCAACAGATAGGTAACGCAGCATAGCGATAGAACGAAGCAACTAGCATAGCAATGATAGTAGTGAGATCCAGGGTA
Organism: Triticum aestivum; assembly: GCF_018294505.1. Classification (NCBI taxonomy): domain Eukaryota; kingdom Viridiplantae; phylum Streptophyta; class Magnoliopsida; order Poales; family Poaceae; genus Triticum; species Triticum aestivum. The sequence goes on from NC_057810.1 coordinate 116,690,604, forward strand.
GCGGTCATCTTGCCTGAAATCCCGCAAGGAAGAAGAACGAGTCCATGAAGAAGACAAGCGGACATAGTCGAACGAATCCTCACAACTCCGGAATGAAACCGAAGGCAAACCGGAAAGAAGCAAACAACATGGTAAACAACCATCACATAAGCATGGCATGATGCACAAGCAAGTATGATGCATGACCGATTTAATGAGGCATGGAATGGCAAAGTGCAACAAACAATACTACAAGTTAAGTGGAGCTCAATATGCAACGAGTTGCATATTGACAAAACACCACATCAATTATTTAGTTCTCTCTCGGTTTTGTACCCAACAATATTAAATGTTATTAAACATGGCAAGGGGTGAAGCATATGAAAAACTACCTATCTAGACAAGTTTAAATGAGGCCGGAACCACAAAATAACAATTCCGGAAAATCCCCATGTGCATATTTTAGATTCGGTACTGTTCTTCCCTGAACCATATTTTAATGTTGTTAAACAGGAAAATAAAGTGGACCATGTTAATCTAGGCATTTTTCCACCCCATTTACAATTAAAGTTTATTTAAAACCGAGCTACGGTTATTTAGTTATGAAATAAATCATTTTAACATGGCATTTGAGAAAAATTAAAAAAACAACATTTTAAGCATTTTAACATGGGATGAAAATGGAATATTATGAAACTAGATGAAATTCTAAGCACGTTACATATGTAATTTGTTTTAATCCGATGCATGGTTAATTAATTATTGATGCATGGACATTAAGGGGTTTTTTGCAAAACTGCATATCCTGGAATAATAGCTAAATTGTTCCATGGGAAAAAAACATGGATAGGGCCGAATCTGGCCGGCCCAAAAGTGCACAGGAGAGGGGGCGGGGCTGCTCACCCGGGGCCAAGGCCGGGAAGGAGGAGGCAAGCCGGCTTGGCCGGGCGCTGCTGGGCCGGGGCCCACGTGGGGGGGCGCTGCAAGTGGGCTGTGTAGAATGCCTCGAGCTGAGAAGAGAGAGAAACAGAGCGACCCGGTGGCAGCTTCCGGAGACCGAACGTCCGACGAAAGTACCGGCAACGGTATCGCTATACATTTAACGGTTGGGCTATCAGATGGACTCCGAATGCGATGAAACTTGGCAGGCAGCCTGTCTACACTATAATAAGACCGCACGACAAGTTGCAACCCATTCCGAGAACATTTTTATGCCACTTATAAAATAATATTTCGGAGGTGCCGCGGGCGCGTGCGAGTGTGGTCGGGCTCAGAACGGACAATGGAGAGAACCAGCGGAACACGAACGGATGCAAGTTTTGAAAAACATGCGGATGAAATGCGGATGATGACATGAGATGAGATGCATAACAGGAACAAAATGCAAAACAACAGATAAAACCCAACCACGAAGGAAAAATCATATAGCATCTCCGGAAAAGGCAAGAGTTGGAGTTATGAATATGGAAAGTTGTATCCGGGGCGTTACAACACTCCACCACTACGAGAGGATCTCGTCCTGAGATCTAGGATGGCACCGGAGAGAAACGAAAGAGGAAGAGAAGAGGTAAAACTAAGTTACTTCTTCGACAAATGAGTGAAACCACGAACCTTGAGAGGTTGAGCAAAATGAAAGAAAGAAAACAACGAAGATGAACGAGATTGTAAACAATCCGTTAGAAAAGAGGAACAAGGAACATTACGAGAACTTGACGGTTGCAAAGACACGAATCAAGAGTTTAATGGACAAGATAGAATTCGAAACCACTCCGGTTAAAACAAGATGAGAGAGGAAGAATTCGGGCAGAACTCCGGTTGAACATGGAAGGAATAGAACATGAACTTGAGAAGATAGGAAGATACTTGGATAAATCAACAACACACTGCCTCCGGAACTATTGAAAGAATGGCATAATGGGTGAGAAGGATTTCAGACAGCACTCAGGCTGGAAAGAGAGGCAAGACTTGACAACATGAAAGAACTTGAAGAGATGACACAACACTCCGGTTAAATGGATACGCAAGAGAATAACATGATCTTGCCAAAGCAAGATGATGAGTGAAAAGAGCAACATCACAATGCCTCCGGAACGAAAGAATAGAAGCTAGATTGTTGGGATAAAGGGGCGGAGAAGAAAAAGACAATTTCTGCCACAAATGAACTAGGAAAGCATCCTTGCAAAGAAGGATTGAACGGAGTTGTTGGAAAATCAACAACGAAAAACACAAGTTTGTAGTGGGCTTATGGAAAACTTCTCAAAATTGAGGCGAAATTTTGCCACTAACGGAAACATTAGATTGGATTGAGGTCAACAAGGAGATGACAACTCCTTTCACCAAGAGGATAGGAGAAAAACTTGGATCATTGATAGTCACCACAATGAGCAACATTCCTTAGGGAAGGCTTTAGGTGATAACTAACCCAAGATAACTCCAACAAAGAGATTGATTGGTCGAAAAGATATCTTGAACGAAGAGAAAATGATGGATTTAATTAACTCATTCCTGACAACTTGTGAATCATGAAGCACGAGGAGAAATTGCCAAGGATGACATCACACCATCTCAAAAGATAAGGTAGAAAGGATTGCACTTTGGAATGCAAGATGAAGAATACTTGAGCTCCTCAAAACAAAACATGTGTTGGACACCATGTTTATTTTAGAGTATAGCTTAGCGGATCATCACCTCGAGAGTAATCTTGCAGAACAATTGAAGAATGAAAAGAATCCTTGATGAACCATCATGTAGAGACTCCATGAAGAACTCCGGTAATAAAAGGATGATGAAAAGAAAGAGAAGTTGAAAACACAAGGTGAAGCCTTGTGATGATTTAGATGGAGCTTTGCGACGATATAACCAAGAAAACTTGGATCTCCGGAAACGAAAAGATGAAGCATCTCGAACCGGGAAATGTGACATGATGAACAACTCCGGAAAGAAGAAACTAGATTACTTGGCTGAAACAATAATAAGAATTACGTTATGCGTATCCTTCACCAATTTAAATTGATGACAAGCAACGGATTTGGCATACTACTTATTCTCATAGAAAGGATTAAGAGGGATATAGCGTGAACTTCAGAAGGTATTGATGGAACCACTCGTGCGATTTGGAAACAACGAATGAATGAATGAATTGATACGATGAAGAATGAACAGAAATCTTGAACGAACCATCGTAAGAATTGAAAATGAAAGTAGCAAAGCACAATTCACCGGGAAGAATGAAGATACTTGAGGGGATTTAGATACAAGTGAACGAAGAGATCATGAGCTTATTAGAGAATACTTGAATGATCCACTGGTAAGATTTGGAGAACAAAAGTTGAAGGTTGAGAATGAGTAATATTCAGAAATGATGGCATATGGATTATCAAGAAAGGAAGCGACTCCTGAAATGCATCAGATGGTTGAAAAGAATTCTCACAATCGAAAACAATTATGAGAGGATGGCATCAAGCTTGAACTATGCATCTTTGGAAGAACGGGTAAGGATTTAAGAGGAACTCTTCTTCGGTCTTCAAAATCCAAGAAATGACGACGAGAAACACCACCATAAATTGTTGAGGTACTTCGGAACAAAGAAGAATAGAAATGAGGAACAAACAATGAAAATATTTTGAAAGCGATCTTGGAGAAGACATCTGACTGATGAAAATTCATTCTTACGTCAAACTTAGAAAAGAATTTGGGAATAGCTCTGTAATAATTAGAAGAGTCAGGTAAGATCCTGGGAAAAGACCTATGGGTTAGGGCCCACTCGAAAGAAACATTGTTGAAGGATTGCTTGAAATAAAGATTGCACCGGTTGAATTAAATGACTTGAATGAGATAACAACCTCGAAATATCTTGAACGGATTGAGAATGGAAACATGAGTCCTTTGAGATATCTTCAGCACTCCAGAACAAATGAATAGCGAGAAGTGAAAGATTAAGAGGTGCACCGGTATGAAAAAAAAGCATTTGACACGAGGAAAAGAATATGATCAACACTGAAAGCTTGAAATTAATCCACCGGAGAAGAAACAACAATGAAGGATGGTGAACTTGAAACTGTTGAGCTTCTTCATGGGAAATCACTGGATAAGAACATTGACGGAAAAGAATGAAGAGACTTCCCAAAATAAAAGGATACATGATTAAGAAATCTAAGTCCTTGAAGAAAAAGGGTGGGAGGGTGGGAAAAATAAAGGCAACTTGGGATGAATGGTAAAAACACCGTTGAGAAAACTTAGAATTGATCTTGCAGATGTTGAAAATAATCTTATCCACTTGAAGAGAAGCACACCGGTTGGAAAAGGGTTGACATGACAGCCTCAGTGATCAAGAAGGATTAGTACTCCCATAGAAATATGAGAACACCGCTTGAAAGGTATGGAATCAACACTTGACATTGAAGCAACTCAAATACCACAACTCGAAACAAAACAAAGGATTTGGCTTGCAGAATAAGCCGGAACAAACATATGATAGACCCCATGTCGTATCAAGTGTCTGTTGGAAAGATAAAACTAGAGCTACTTGAATTCCCACCTATAAACTCCCGAAACTTTCTGGTTATGCAATCTGGTGTTGGGGATACAGGGGAAGCAATATATCTCACCCAAACTAACAATACCTACATCCAGCTGTATCCATCCGTCAACACATAACCAAAAAACCTTCGGAAACCGTGTACCTCAACCTTCGAAAAGCATCCATTATACGAGCTATGGCAATACTCCCGAACTCCCCAGTACTGGGTGATGTCGAGGTTATCTCACCAACAACTGCATAAAAGAGATTTTCAATGTCGGAAAAACTCAGGTATTCCAGAACTGCAACGATAAAATTGTGACGACAACACCTCGGAGCTCAACTCCCCGGGTGAATGCCACATAATAGACAGGAGGCACCAAGAACAATGTTCTCGTCACAAAACCATCAGAACGATTCCAAGATACCTGCGTGATCCTAAATTTTTTTTAGTGAAATTTGAGGAGAGGAAAGACAAAACATCTACGTCAAGAGTCCTCACCAGAGTGACGAAGGGGGCTGAGGAGTAAAAAGAATCCTACTCTCCGATATATGTAATACTAAGACTCAAAATAGTTTTCTTCTAGACTCAACAACGGCCAACAATCAAGGGGGCTCCTATGGTCGGTCGAGGCTCTGATACCAACTTGTCACGCCCAATATGCGACCCTATCCAAAAGGAACTCGAAGGTCCCACCAAGGATAGACCCGCATATTGAAACACTTTTGCAAGGTGGATATCATTACATCAACATTACATAATAGATGGGGATACATACATAAGGCATACAATGCCACACGAATACAACATCACAATACATCAGAGCGTCATCCGACTACGGATGAAACATAAACAGAAACTCAAACGACATCCACCCTGCTAGCCTAGGCTGCCGACCTGGAACCTATCCCCTGATCGAAGAAGAAGCAGAAGAAGAACTCCAACACAAGAAAACATCGCTCTCGCGTCATGATCATCGCATAACCTGTACCTGCAACTATTGTTGTAGTAATCTGTGAGCCACGAGGACTCAACAATCCCATTACCATGGGTATCAAAAGTAGCAAAGCTTAATAGGAAAGGAAGGGGAAAAGTGGTGAGGCTACATCAGCGACTAAGCATATATGGTGGCTAACATACGCAAATAAGAGCGAGAAGAGAGCAAGCGGAACAGTCGTGAAGCTAGCAACGATCAAGAGGTAATCCTGAACTCTTACTTACGTAAAACATAACCCAAAGACCGTGTTCACTTCCCGGACTCCGCCGAAAAGAGACCATCACGGCTACACACACGGTTGATGCGTTTTAATTAGGATCTGGTGTCAAGTTATCTACAACCGGACATTAACAAATTCCCATCTTCCTATAACCGTAGGCACGGCTTTCGAAAGATTATACCCTGCAGGGGTGTCCCAACTTAGCCCATGACAAGCTCTCGCGATCAACGAAGGAATAGACCTTCTCCCAGGAAGACCCGATCAGACTCGGAATCCCGGTTTACAAGACATTTCAACAATGGTAAAACAAGACCAGCAAGACCGCCCGATGCGCCGACAATCCCGATAGGAGCTGCACATATCTCGTTCTCAGGGCAACACCGGATGAACACTACGTACAACTAAAACCAACCCTCAAGTTTCCCCGAGGTGGCGCTGCAAGTGGCTCTGGTTCGGACCAACACTTAGACAAGCACTGGCCCGGGGGGGCTATAATAAAGATGACCCTCGGGTTAATTACTCCCAAGGGAAAAATAGGTGGTGGTGAGGCAAATGGTAAAACCAATGTTGGGCCTTGCTGGAGGAGTTTTATTCAAAGCAAACTGTCAAGGGGGTCCCATAAATCACCCGACCGTGTAAGGAACGCAAAATCCGGGAACATAACACCGGTATGACGGAAACTAGGGCGGCAAGAATGGAACAAAACACCAGGCATAAGGCCGAGCCTTCCACTCTTTACCAAATATATAGATGCATTAATAATATAAGAGATATTGTGATATCCCAACCAAAATCCTGTCCACCATGGAGAAATCTACAACTTCACCTACAACTAACAATGCTATAAGAGGGGCTGAGCAAAGCGGTAACATAGCCAAACAATGGTTTGCTAGGAAGGGTGTCAAAGGTTAGAGGTTCATGGCATTTTGGGAGGCTTGAAGAGCAACAGATAGGTAACGCAACATAGCGATAGAACGAAGCAACTAGCATAGCAATGATAGTAGTGAGATCCAGGGTAGCGGTCATCTTGCCTGAAGTCCCGCAAGGAAGAAGAACGAGTCCATGAAGAAGACAAGCGGACGTAGTCGAACGAATCCTCACAACTCCGGAACGAAACCGAAGGCAACCCGGAAAGAAGCAAACAACATGGTAAACAACCATCACATAAGCATGGCATGATGCACAAGCAAGTATGATGCATGACCGGTTTAATGAGGCATGGAATGGCAAAGTGCAACAAACAATACTACAAGTTAAGTGGAGCTCAATATGCAACGAGTTGCATATTGACAAAACACCACATCAATTATTTAGTTCTCTCTCGGTTTTGTACCCAACAATAATAAATGTTATTAAACATGGCAAGGGGTGAAGCATATGAAAAACTACCTATCTAGACAAGTTTAAATGAGGCCGGAACCACAAAACAACAATTCCGGAAAATCCCCATGTACATATTTTAGATTAGGTACTGTTCTGCCCTAAACCATATTTTAATGTTGTTAAACAGGAAAATAAAGTGGACCATGTTAATCTAGGCATTTTTCCACCCCATTTACATATAAAGTTTATTTAAAACCGAGCTACGGTTATTTAGTTATGAAATAAATCATTTTAACATGGCATTTGAGCAAAATTAAACAAACAACATTTTAAGCATTTTAACATGGGATGAAAATGGCATATTATGAAACTAGATGAAATTCTAAGCACTTTCCATATATAATTTGTTTTAATCCGATGCATGGTTAATTAATTATTGATGCATGAACATTAAGGGGTTTTTTGCAAAACTGTAGATCCTGGAATAATAGCTAAATCGTTCCGCGGGAAAAAAACATGGATAGGGCCGAATCTGGTCGGCCCAAAAGTGCACAGGAGAGGGGGCGGGGCTGCTCACCCTGGGCCAAGGCCCGGAAGGAGGAGGCAGGCCGGCTTGGCCGGGCGCTGCTGGGCCGGGGCCCACGTGGGGGGGTGCTGCAAGTGGGCTGTGTAGAATGCCTCGAGCTGAGAAGAGAGAGAAACAGAGCGACCCGGTGGCATCTTCCGGAGACCGAAACGTCCGACGAAAGCACCGGCAATGGTACCGCTATACATTTAACGGTTGGGCTATCAGATGGACTTCGAATGCGACGAAACTTGGCAGGCGGCCTGTCTACATTATAATAAGACCGCATGACAAGTTGCAACCCATTCCGAGAACAATTTTATGCCACTTATAAAATAATATTTCGCAGGTGCTGCGGGCGCGTGCGAGTGTGGTCGGGCTCAGAACGGACAACGGAGAGAACCGGCGGAACATGAACGGATGCAAGTTTTGAAAAACATGCGGATGAAATGCAGATGATGACATGATACCTGCCTCAAGAAACTTTAGTATCTCCTTTCTTACCACTTCTTTCATCTTAGGATTTAACCGCCGTTGATGATGTCTAACTGGTTTGGAACCTTCGTCCAATTTAATTCTATGTTGGCATAGAGTGGGAGTAATACCTTTAAGATCATCCAGAGTATATCCAATAGCAGCACGGTGCTTCTTCAGAGTTTTCAATAATCTTTCCTCTTCTGGCTCTGAAAGGTAAGCACTAATAATAACAGGATATATCTTATTTTCATCAAGATAAGCATATTTAAGATTATTAGGTAAAGGTTTGAGCTCAGACACGGATCACCCTTGGGTGGAGGGGGATCCCCTAGGATTTCAACAGGTAAGTTGTGTTTCAGAATAGGACCCAGCTGAAGGAATACTTTATCTATTTCCCTTCTTTCATTCATAAACATATCATTTTCATGGTCTAGCAAATATTGTCCTAACGGATCAGTAGGAGGCACAGCAATAGAAGCAAGACCAATAATTTCATCTTTACTAGGCAATTCTTTATCACGGGGTTGTCTACGAAATTTAGCAAAATTAAACTCATGTATCATATCCTCCATGCCAATCGTGACAACATCCTTTTCGCAATCGATATTAGCATTAACAGTATTCAAGAAGGGTCTACCAAATATAACGGGACAAAAGCTATCTTGCGGGGAACCTAGAACAAGAAAATCAGCAGGGTATTTAACTTTTCCACACAAGACTTCAACGTCTCTAACAATCCCAACTGGTGAAATGGTATCTCTATTGGCAAGCTTAATTGTAACATCTATTTCTTCTAACTCAGTAGGTGCAATATCATGCATAATTTCGTTATATAAGGAAAAAGGTATTGCACTGGCACTAGCACCATATAACATAAGCCATGATAGCAATGATCTCCTATTTTAATAGAAATAACAAGCATGCCTACAACATGTCTATGTAACTTAGCATTGGGTCTAGCAATATTAGCAGCCTGTTCACAGAAATAAATAACATGCCCATCTATATTATCATCCAAGAGATCTTTAACCATAACAATACTAGGTTCAACTTTAATTTTCTCAGGAGGTGTATATGTTCTAGTATTACTCTTATGAACCACAGTTTAAGTTTTAGCATGATCCTTTATTCTAACAGGAAAAGGTGGTTTATCAACATAAGTAGTAGGAACAATAGGATCATTATAAGTGGTAGTCTTTTCTTCAACTGTAACAGGTGCAACTACTTTCACTTCAATGGGAGGATTATATTTAAACCACTTCTCCTTAGGGAGATCAACATGAGTAGCAAAAGATTCACAGAAAGAAGCTACTATCTCAGAGTAAAGTCCATATTTAGCGCTAAATCCACGAAAAGCATCGGTATCCATAAAAGATTTAACACAATCAAACTTAGGTGTCTTACCTGACTCCTTACCATCGTCAGAACCCCAACCTTCAGAGTTGCATTTAATTCTTTCCAATAAATCCCACTTGAATTCAGTAGTCTTAAACATATAAGAACCAGCACAGGAAGTATCGAGCATGGTGCGATCATTGAGAGAAAGCCAAGCATAAAAGTTTTTAATAATCATTTCTCTTGAGAGCTCATGATTGGGGCATGAATATAACATTGACTTAAGCATCCCGCAAGCTTGAGCAATGCTTTCTCCTTTGCAAGGCCAAAAATTATATATGTAATTATGATCACAATGAACAAGATGCATAGGATAGAACTTGTGGTGAAATTCCAACTTCAATCGTTTATAATTCCAAGATCACGTATCATCACATAGCCTATACCATGTCAATGTGTCTCCCTTAAAAGATAAAGGGAAGACCTTCCTCTTGACAACATCATCGGGAATACCTGCAAGCTTAAATAATCCACAAACTTCATCCACAAAGATAAGGTGTAAATCGGGATGCAATGTTCCATCTCCTGCAAAAGGATTAGCTAGTAGTTTCTCCAACATACCCGAAGTAATTTCAAAGTAAACATTTTTAGTAGGTTGAGGAGCAACTCTTTGCTCTACTGGTCGGGGCGAAGATGCCCCGAACAAGCCCCTCAAAGGATTAGTTTCCATAGTAACAAATAACAGAAAATTTCAGCATGCTATATAAATGTTTCCTTACCAATTTCCAGGTCACCAAAGGCGCTTCACTCCCTGGCAAAGGCGCCAGAAAAGAGTCTTGATGACCCACAAGTATAGGTGATCTATCGTAGTCCTTTCGATAAGTAAGAGTGTCGAACCCAACAAGGAGCAAAAGGAAATGACAAGCGGTTTTCAGTAAGGAATTCTCTGCAAGCACTGAAATTGTAGGTAACAGATAGTTTTGTGATAAGATAATTTGTAAAGGGTAACAAGCAACAAAAGTAAATAAAGTGCAACAAGGTGGCCCAATTCTTTTTTTAGCAAAGGACAAGCCTGGACAATTTCTTATAATGAGAAAAGCGCTCCCGAGGACACATGGGAATTATCATCAAGCTAGTTTCATCACGCTCATATGATTCACGTTCATTACTCTGATAATTTGATATGTGGGTGGACCGGTGCTTGGGTACTGCCCTTTCTTGGACAAGCATCCCACTTATGATTAACCCCTATTGCAAGCATCCGCAACTACAAAAGAAGTATTAAGGTAAACCTAACCATAGCATGAAACTAGTGGATCCAAATCAGCCCCTTACGCAGTAACGCATAAACTAGGGTTTAAGCTTTTTTCACTCTAGAAACCAATCATCTACTTACTACTTCCCAATGCCTTCCTCTAGGCCCAAATGATGGTGAAGTGTCATGTAGTCGATGTTGACATAACACCACTAGAGGAAAGACAACATACATCTCATCAAAAAATTGAACGAATACCAAATTCACATGACTACTAATAGCAAGACTTCACCCATGTCCTCAGGAACAAATGGAACTACTCACAAAGCATATTCATGTTCATAATCAGAGGGGTATTAATATGTATTAAGGATCTGAACATATGATCTTCCACCAAGTAAACTAATTAGCATAAACTACAAGGAGTAATCAACACTATAGCAACCCACAGGTACCAATTTGTGGTTTTGGATACAAGATTGGATACAAGAGATGAACTAGGGTTTGAGAGGAGATGGTGCTGGTGAAGATGTTGATGGAGATTGACCCCCTCCCGATGAGAGGATCGTTGGGGATGACGATGGTGATGATTTCCCCCTCTCGGAGGGAAGTTTCCCCAGCAGAACCGCTCCGCCGGAGCCCTAGATTGGTTCCGCCAAGGTTCCGCCTCGTGGCGGCGGAGTTTCGTCTCGTAAGCTTGCTTATGATTTTTTCCAGGGTAAAATGTTGGAGATATGCCCTAGAGGCAATCATGTATGATGATATTTCCTATGTGTTTATGAATAAAGATAGTCCTTGGACATTATCAACGATGTGTATCAGCAAGTACGTGACTTGTTTGTGGGACTATGCATTGTATGATGACTGTCCTAAAAGGTCCCTAGTCGAAAGGGTTGTGTGGATGCGCAGCCGACTAGACTAGCATATGACACGGTTGATGGCTTGGTCTCACTAGCCATGGAGCATTGGATGCTAACCGAATAATATGGACTTGGAAAGGTCTGGTCGGATTCGACGTAGTCGGATCCGAGTCGAGATAAGGTGCGAGTCGGACAGACCCAACTATGAGACGCAGCGATATGTCATCTTTGAGTCTCTAGTACAACATACGTTCTATGTCCTAAGACCTGAGCGGACGCATGTACTCGGGATGGTGACAGACTTGCTTTGGGCTGACCAAACGCTACTCCGTGACTGGGTAGTCACAAAGGTAGGGTTCAGGTTTGTCCAGCCCCATGCTGCGAGACATGGTCGAGCAAGATGGGATTTGCCCCTCCGATCAGGAGAGATATACTCTGGGCCCCTCATGTGATCCGATAAGGATAAGCATGGCCATGCGACTAGGATTATGAGATAATCCGGATAGTGGTCGGAATCACTGGAACGAGAAAGAGGTCGGGCTAGCACAAGGATAACAGTCTCTCCTTGAGCCCGACAATATATATCGTGTGGCAAAGGGAACAGAAGTGTGACATGTTGTACATGTAACGCCCTCGATGCGGCTATATCTCCCACGTGTCGAAGCACGACTTAGAGGCATAACCGCATTGAAAGCAATGTCGCAAGTGAGGTAATCTTCGCACAACCCATGTAATACATAAGGGAAAAGATACATAGTTGGCTTACAGTCGCCACTTCACACAATACATAAATAAACATCCATCATCCAGATTACACTCAAGGTCCGACTACGGAACCGAAATAAAAGAAGACTACCCCAAATGCTACACAGATCCCCGATCATCCCGACTGGGCACCTCTGCTGATCATTTGGAAACAATACATAATAACGACCAAGAGCCTCATCAAATTCCCACTTCAACTCGGTTGTGCCATCAGCCCCAGTATCCTCGGCACCTGCATCTGTTTTGGTAGAATCTGTGAGCCACAGGGACTCAGCAATCTCACACCCGCGAGATCAAGACTATTTAAGCTCATAGGTACGAAAGGTGTAATATGGTGGAGCTGCGGCAAGCACTAAGCAAATATGGTGGCTAACATACGCAAATGAGAGCGAGAAGAGAAGCAACGCGGCGGTCGAGAAGCTAGAAGCGATCAAGAAGTGATCCTGAAACTACTTACGTCAAGCATAACACGAACCGTGTTCACTTCCCGGACTCCACCGAGAAGAGACCATCACGCCTACACACGCGGTTGATGCATTTTAAAGAGGTCAAGTGTCAAGTTATCTACAACCGGACATTAACAAATTCCCATCTGCTCATAACCGCGGGCACGGCTTTCGAAAGATTATATACCCTGCAAGGGTGTCCCAACTCAGCCCATCACAAGCTCTCACGGTCAACGAAGGAATAGACCTTCTCCCGGGAAGACCCGATCAGTCTCGGAATCCCGGTTCACAAAACATTTCGACAATGGTAAAACAAGACCAGCAAAGCCACCCGTTGTGCCGACAAATCCCGATAGGAGCTGCACATATCTCATTCTCAGGGCACACCAGATTGTCCAGACTTCCGGTAGGCCAGCCCAGAGTTGCCCCTGGTGGACACCGGCGGCCGACAGTTTGGACCAAAACTCACAACGAGCACTGGCCCGAATGGATAAATAAAGATGACCCTTGGGCTCGCGAAAACCCAAGGGAAAGGGCTTAGGTGGCAAATGGTAAAACCAAGTTTGGGCCTTGCTGGAGGAGTTTTATTCAAAGCGAACTGTTAAGGGGGTCCCATAAATCACCCAACCGTGTAAGGAACGCAAAATCCAGGAACATAACACCGGTAATCGGAACTAAGGCGGCAAGAGTGGAACAAGTCACCAGGCATAAGGCCAGGCCTTCCACCCTTTACCAAGTATATAAGGTGCATTAATATAAACAGGAGATATTGTGATATCCCAAAATAACCACGTTCCGAACTGGAACAACCTTCATCTTCACCTGCAACTAACAATGCTATAAGAGGGGCTGAGCAAAAGCGGTGACATAGCCAATCAATGGTTGCTAGGACAGGTTGGTTAGAGGTTTGTCATGGCAATAGGTAGGCATGGTAAACAATGGCAGGCAGGGCTAACATAGCGAAAGAGCGAGCACTAGCAAGCAAAGATAGAAATGATTTCGAAGGTATGGTCATCTTGCCTGCAAGGTTCTCAGAGCTGTCGAAGGCTGGATCCTCGTAAGCGTTCTCAACAGGGTCCTCGTGCACGTACTTGTCTCCCGGCTCTACCCAAAGCAAGAACACAAGCAAGGAACCACAATAAATCACTGTGCAATGCGCAAGCAATATGATGCAAAACATGTCATGATATGCGAGATGTGATATGCAATGCATATGCGTGCTTCGGAAGGAATGATGATGAACAAGGCATCAACTTGGCAAACCAAGTATGCCGCTGGAAAGATGAGATGATTTCGGTTGAAATCGATATAAAGATCACCGGATTCGGATGCACGGTTTGCAAATGGCAAGCAAGACAAGTATGGCACAACGCTGCGATTAACAGCACGATGCTACTTAGCATGCAACAATAAACTATGCTACAGCACCCCAACATAAAAACAAAACATATGGAGATCATCTACAGGAGATGCTTTACAAAATAGGAACACTGAGCTACGGCTAAATCACATCATAACAGGTTCAAACAAGCATGGAGAAAGTGCATAAAATTATCAGGTTGGACATGGCATAAACAACAACACGAAGCAATGTTCAGAGCAGGTTATCAACATGCTACAGGAACTTATAATAGCAAACTAAGACATGGCATGAATCTACTCAAAGCATAGATCAAAAGTCCCTTACTGACCATAAGCCAAAAAGGATCAGAAAATATGATGGCACCCACGTAAACATAGCAAGTTTCGTTATCAGATTTCAGCAAACAAAGCATGGCATTGAAATAATTACGAAGGCACCTTCGTGAGCTCGATGCACTCACTACAGAGCACCTCATGATAAAATAAGCATACATCCATCAAGAAGGCATGTCATAGAAGCTATACATGGCAAGAAACAACAACATAGCATATCCGGACCAACTACAACAACCTCGGCCAAATTGAATAACATGTAAACAATCTGCCAGGAAACATTTTGAAGCAAAAATAGAGCATGAAAACGACATGCTAGACTACTCCATAATTGCAACCAGGACCATGGATGGATAGAGCAAAACAATGTTGTCAAAACACCCTTACTGAAGTGTCTCAAATAATGCATGGATCTCTCTGTAGCAACATGTATACATGGCATGAAAATTACAGCAGAACAGGAACTAAAATCAGCATTAACACGAAGCCTAGTTTGCATGCTTGTGCTAGTCACCACATTGATCACAAAATTACATGGTAAGCACCTCTGTAAATAATACATAGCCTAGTTCAAAACACATTCAGGGATCAACCTCATAGGATGCACACATCAATCATGGCAAAAATGACAAAAGAGCTCGTGCTGATAAGATTCTGAAACTAACGATATGAAGCCCTCTTCCAACAGCATTTCGGGCATCAAGATGACCTCAAATGCAAATGATGCAATGGAATGAAATGATGTACTCTTCGAGGCGAACAATTTGACATATTATACGCACGAAACGGAGCTACGGGTGCGAAGATGTGATGCAATGAACATGCAATGATTTTAACTGCCGAAAAAGACTTGGTGAAATAAAGAAGGGGGGGGGGAGAAGTCAACCCTGGCGATCCGATCCGGATCTGGCGCGATTCCTGAGGCGGCAGTGCTGCTCGCCGGAGTCGGAGGGAGAAGGAGGCGATGGCGGCCGGGGCGATGGAGGTGGCCGGAGGCGAGGAGAGGCCGGAGGAGGCGCTCGGCGGCGACGGCGGCTGAAGACGGAGGCGGGGCCGGGCGGAGACGGGGCCCCACGGGGAGCTGGGACGGCGGCGGTGGAGGTCCCGCGGCGGCGGAGTTGGGACGGCGGCGGCGGAGGTCTCGCGGCGGCGGAGCTGAGACGGCGGCGGCGGAGGTCGGCGGACGAATCGGGCGGCGACACGTGGCGGCGGCGGGGCGAGCCGGACGTGTCCGGCTGCGGCCGGACGTGTCCGGTGGTGGCGGAAGGGGAAATTTTAGGGTTTCGGGGCGATTTGATCCGGGATTTCGGAGGGGGAGGCTTATTTATAGGTAGAGGGAGCTAGGAGTGTCCAAATGGGGTGCGGTTTTCGCCCACACGATCGTGATCGAACGACCGAGAGCATGGAGGGGAGTTAGATGGGTTATTGGGCTGTTTTGGAGGGGTGTTGGGCTGCAACTTAAAAGAGGCCTTGCTGGATATGCGGATAACCGTTGGAGTACCAAACGAGCTCCAAATGACCCGAAACTTGACAGGTGGTCTACCGGTGCTACACCAGGGCCACTTGGCAAGGCTCGGTCCATTCCGAGAACGTTCAACACCCGCACACAAAAAGAGACAAGAGGGGGTGCGCCGGTGCATGTGTGAGTGTCGGATTGCGAAACGGACAACGGGGAAAATGCTCGGATGCGTGAGACGAACACGTATGCAAATGAGATGCACATGATGACATGATATGGTATGAATGACATGAATAAAATGAAAAACAAAAGACAAAACCCAACCATGGAGGGAATATCATATCACCTAGCCGAAAATGGCAAGAGTTGGAGTTACAAATATGGAAAGTTACATCCGGGGTGTTACAACACTCCACCACTACAAGAGGATCTCGTCCCGAGATCTAGGACTGAAAGAACTCTGGATATTCGGAACGGAGGTGATCCTCGCGCTCCCAGGTGGCTTCTCGGTTGGAATGGTGTGACCACTTCACTTTCAGGAATTTGATTGACTTGTTGCGAGTCTTGCGCTCGGTTTCTTCAAGAATAGCAACGGGATGCTCATGATAAGAGAGATCTTCTTGGAGGTCGATCTCTTCGAAATTGATAGTGCGCTCAGGAGTCTTGAAGCACTTGCGAAGCTGTGATACGTCAAACACATCATGCACATTTGCAAAGTTGGATGGAAGCTCAAGTTGATAGGCGAGATCGCCTCTTTTGCCAATGATTTGAAAGGACCCACGTATCTAGGGGCAAGCTTCCCTTTGATACCGAAGTGACGAGTGCCTTTCATTGGAGAGACGCGGAGGTAGGCATGGTCTCCGATTTCAAAAGCCAAATCGCGGTGCTTGTTATCATAGTAACTCTTTTGTCGCGATTGCGCGGCTTTGAGGTTCTCACGAATGACTTTGCACATTTCTTCGGCTTCTGTGATCAAGTCGTTGCCAAGAAGTTGGCGTTCACCTGTCTCAGACCAGTTGAGAGGAGTACGGCACTTTCTGCCATAGAGAATTTCGAATGGGGCCTTGCCCGAACTCGCTTGGAAGCTGTTGTTGTAAGAGAACTCGGCATATGGAAGACAATCTTCCCACTTCATACCGAAAGAGATGACACAAGCCCTGAGCATATCTTCAAGAATTTGATTGACTCGCTCGACTTGGCGACTTGTTTGAGGATGGAAAGCTGTGCTGAAACGAATGTTGGAACCCATGGCCGTCTGAAAGGAGTCCCAGAACTTAGAAGTGAAGATGCTTCCACGATCTGAAGAAATCAATTGTGGAATGCCGTGCAAGGAGACAATTCTGGAGGTGTATAGCTCTGCTAGCTGAGCTGCTGTGATAGATTCTTTGATAGGAAGAAAATGAGCCACTTTGGTAAGCTTGTCAATGACAACGAAGATAGCAACATTTCCACGCTTGGACTTAGGAAAACCAGTCACGAAGTCCATCTCGATATGGTCAAACTTCCATTCCGGAATAGCAAGAGGTTGGAGGAGACCAGCTGGTCTTTGGTGTTCTGCTTTCACTCTGCTGCAGACATCACATTCATTCATGAATTGAGCAATTTCTCGCTTCATTCGAGTCCACCAATATGACTGCTTGAGGTCATGGTACATCTTTGTACTTCCAGGATGAATGGATAGGAGGGAATTGTGTGCCTCATTCATGATGACTTTTCTCAGATCACCTTTTGGAACCACAATTCGATCCTCGAAGAAAAGAGTATCTTTGTCATCCAAGCGATAGCACTTGTATTTGGGAATGCCCTTGTTAATACCACGTTTCACCTTCTTCACCATGGTATCCGGGAGTTGTGCCTCACGAATTTGATCTTCCAAAGTAGGAGAGACTATGAGGTTGGCAAGAAAACCTTGAGGAACAACTTGAAGATTCAGCTTGTGGAAGGCTTCATAGAGATCCGGTTGAAACGGCTTGAGAATTAGACTGTTGCAATAAGCCTTTCTGCTCAGAGCATCTGCAATCACATTCGCCTTGCTGGGAGTATATTCGATACTCGGATTGTACTCCTGAATCATTTCGACCCATCGAGTTTGCCTGAGGTTAAGGTTGGGTTGAGTGAAGATATACTTGAGGCTCTTGTGATCGATGAAAATGTCCACTTGCCTTCCCAATAAGAGATGTCTCCATGTTATCAATGCATGGACAACTGCCGCCAACTCAAGATCGTGAGTGGGGTAGTTCTTTTCGTTGGGCTTCAACTGACGAGAGGTATAGGCCACAACTTTTTTCTCTTGCATCAACACAGCACCGAGACCTTGAAGGGAAGCATCACAGAAAACTTCGAATGGTTTGGATTCGTCAGGAGGAGTCAAAACAGGAGCTGTGACTAGCTTCTCTTTGAGGGTGTTGTAAGCAACGTCGCACTCAGGCTTCCAGACATACTTGACATGCCTCTGGAGGAGGTTGGAAAGAGGCTTTGCAATCTTAGAGAAGTTCTCAACGAATCTTCGGCAATAGCTTGCAAGACCGAGAAAACTGCGGAGCTGCTTGACATTCTGAGGAGGTTCCCAATTCACAACTGCAGAAACCTTTGCGGGATTAACAGCAATTCCCTTGGCGGAGATGATGTGACCAAGATAAAGAACTTCATCAAGCTAGAACTCACATTTGGAAAACTTCGCATAGAATTGATGCTCTCTGAGCTTGTGAGCACCAATCGCAAATGTTTGGCATGATCCTTCTTATTCTTGGAGAAGACCAAGATATCATCGAGATACACTAGCACAAATTCATTGGTGTAGGGGTTGAAGATAAAGTTCATCATGCGAGAGAATGTTGGAGGAGCATTGACAAGGCTGAAAGACATGATAGTATATTCATAAGAACCATAGCTTGTTCTGAATGCTGTCTTGGGAATATCTTGTTCCCGAATGCGATTCTGATGATAACCCATACGAAGATCAAGCTTGGAGAAGACTTTAGCCCCTTTGAGTTGCTCGAAAAGCTCATTGATGTTGGGAAGTGGGTACTTGTTCTTGATTGTCTTCTTGTTCAATGGACGGTAATCGACACAAAGTCGGTCCGTGCCATCCTTCTTCTGGACAAAAAGAACTCCACAACCCCATGGGGAAGAACTCGGTCTGATCAAACCCAGACGCTCTTGTTCATCGAGCTGCTTCTTTAATTCCTTCAGCTCCTTGGGTCCAAGCTTGTATGGACGCTTGCAAACGGGTTCAGTTCTGGGTTCAAGATCAATAACGAACTTGACTGGCCGATGAGGAGGCATACCCGGAAGCTCTTCTGGAAAGACATCTTGGTACTCACAAACGACTGGAATTTGAGAAATAGCATCCAATTCGCCCTTCTCATTGAGAGAAAACAACCGAATGGTTTCATCATGAGCAGCATAGATGATAACATCCTCAGAAGGGTGTGTCAATTGAATTTGCCTGGCAGCACAATCAAGCTGAGCCTTGTGCTTAGAAAGCCAGTCCATCCCAAGAATAAGATCAATATCAGAATCGCCAAGAACAACTGGAGAAGACAGAAATTTATAGTCGCCCATCTTGATAGAAACATCCGGAACCAAGTAGCTTGCGTTCATGCTTTTAGGGGGAGAAACAACTGCTAATGGTCTAGGCAACTCTTGGAAAGACAAATCATGCTTAGATGCAAATGGTCTTGAGATGAAACTAAGCGATGCACCAGTGTCAAAAAGAACTTTTGCAGGAATATCATTAACTGGAAGATTACCGATGATCACATCTGAAGAATCCTCTGCCTGTACAACATTCATCATGTTCACCTTTGCAAACTTGGAATTATGCTTGACCACTGCATTGCTTGAAGATCTCAGAGGAGGAGGAGGAGGAAGTCGCCTTTGATTCAAGCACTTGTTCGCGTAGTGGCCTTTCTGCTGACACTTGTTGCAAGTCACTTCTGAGAGCGGACGATGATAAGGAGCAATTGACCTTGGAGCTTGAGACTGAGACTTGTTCTGATAGCTTGGGTTGGGTGGGTGGGAAGATCCACGGTCACCTGAGTTCTTCTGTTGGTAAGGCTGACGAAACGGAGGAGGAGGAAGATAAAACTTCTGCTGCTTAGCTGCCACTTGTGAGGAAGAAGAAGATTGCACTGCATCTCTGATTCTCTTCTTAGAAGCCTCACACTTGAGCTGAGCACCTTCTTGCTTGAGTGCCATATTGTAGAATTGATCAAACTGAGTAGGCTCAATAAGAACGAGAGCTAACTACAGATCCTCTCTAAGGCCACCTCTGAACTGATAGATCATACTCTTCTCATCTGGAACATCTTGCTTAGCAAAGCGAGCAAGTTTCTGAAACTGCTTGTTGTATTCATACACTGACATGTTGCCTTGCTTGAGATTGCGGAACTCCTCACGCTTGCTCTCAACAACACTGGTAGGAATATGGTGAGCTTTAAAGTCCCGACAGAAATCAGTCCAAGTAATCACTCGACCACCTCTGGAATCCTTGTATTGCTGGAACCAATCAGCTGCCTGATCCTTGAGCTGAAAAGAAGCGAACTTGACATAGTCCTCAGGCCTGACATTGCTGCATTCAAAATGCTTGTTGATATCCACGAGCCAATCATCGGCGTCTGTGGCCTCGACACAGTAGCTGAAAGACTTCGGCTGATTTGCAAGGAATTGGTTGAGGGTTGGAAACTGAGGCTGATGATTGAACTGCCCTTGACCTTGATTCCCTTGGTTACCTTGGCCTTGGTTGCGCTCTTGCAGGAGCTGGATCATCATCTGGGCATGGGCGTTAGAGGCTGCCATCAAAGCTTGCCATGCCTCTGAAGGCGGAGGTGGAGGTGGAGGGTTCGCCTGACTCCCATCAGTTCGTTCCGGATTCTGACGCGTTGGCGGAGCCATCCTGAAGAGGGTGACATCCGTTAGCATCTTGATAGACAGATAGACAAGTTGAATCAACGGATAGAAATTGCAACATGTAGTCTTCACAATAAACATTCGACCAAGAATGAACGAATGAATTCCCAAAGTAAACATCACACGTCCATAAAGGTGAGAAGCCACTTGAGTAGATATTGATGAATGAAATAAACAAGGTACGACTAGAACAAATAAGTGGTAAGGATTACCCAATCACAAACCAAATATCTACGGGAAGAAAAGCTAGAGCTACTTGAATCCCACCTATAAACTCCCGAAACTTTCTGGTTATGCAATCTGGTGTTGGGGATACAGAGGAAGCACAATATCTCACCCAAACTAACAATCCCTACATCCAGCTGTATCCATCTGTCAACACATAACCAAGAAACCTTCGGAAATCGTGTACCTCAACCTTCGAAAAGCAGCCGTTATACGAGTTATGGCAATACTCCTGAGCTTGCCCCAGTGCTGGGTTATCGGGGTTATCTCACCAACAACTGCATAAAAGAGATTTTCAATGTCGGCAAATCTCAGGTATTCCAGAACTGCAACGATAAAATTATGACGACAACACCTCGGAGCTCAACTCCCCGGGACACTGCCACAACCCCTAAATGTCAGGAGGCACCAAGAACAATGTTCTCGTCACAAAACCATCGAAACGATTCCAAGATACCCGCGTGATCCTAAAAAAAAATTTAGTGAAAAATTTGAGAAGAGGATAGTCAAAACATCTATGTCAGGAGACCTCACCAGAGCGACGAAGGGACTGAGGAGTAAAAAGAATCCTACTCTCCGATATATATAATCCTAAGACTCAAAACATTTTTGTTCTAGACTCAACATTGCCAGCAAACAATCAAGCAGGGGGCTCCTAAGTCGGGGATGGCTCTGATTACCAACTTGTAACGCCATCGATGCGGCTATATCTCCCACGTGTCGAAGCACGACTTAGAGGCATAACCGCATTGAAAGCAATGTCGCAAGTGAGGTAATCTTCGCACAACCCATGTAATACATAAGGGAAAAGATACATAGTTGGCTTACAGTCGCCACTTCACACAATACATAAATAAACATCCATCATCCAGATTACACTCAAGTCCGACTACGGAACCAAAATAAAAGAAGACTACCCCAAATGCTACACAGATCCCCGATCGTCCCGACTGGGCACCTCTACTGATCATCTGGAAACGATACATAATAACGACCAAGAGCCTCATCAAAATCCCACTTCAACTCGGTTGTGCCATCAGCGCCAGTATCCTTGGCACCTGCGTCTGTTTTGGTAGAATCTGTGAGCCACAGGGACTCAACAATCTCACACCCGCGAGATCAAGACTATTTAAGCTCATAGGTAGGAAAGGTGTAATATGGTCGAGCTGCGGCAAGCACTAAGCAAATATGGTGGCTAACATACGCAAATGAGAGCGAGAAGAGAAGCAACACGGCGGTCAAGAAGCTAGAAGCGATCAAGAAGTGATCCTGAAACTACTTACGTCAAGCATAACACGAACCATGTTCACTTCCCGGACTCCGCCGAGAAGAGACCATCACGGCTACACACGCGGTTGATGCATTTTAAAGAGGTCGAGTGTCAAGTTATCTACAACCGGACATTAACAAATTCCCATCTGCCTCATAACCGCAGGCACGGCTTTCGAAAGATTATATACCCTGCAGGGGTGTCCCAACTCAGCCCATCACAAGCTCTCACGGTCAACGAAGGAATAGACCTTCTCCCGGGAAGACCCGATCAGTCTCGGAATCCCGGTTCGCAAAACATTTCGACAATGGTAAAACAAGACCAGCAAAGCCACCCGTTGTGCCGACAAATCCCGATAGGAGCTGCACATATCTCGTACTCAGGGCACACCGGATTGTCCAGACTTCCGGTAGGCCAGCCCAGAGTTGCCCCTGGTGGCCACCGGCAGCCGACAGTTTGGACCAACACTCACAACGAGCACTGGCCCAGGGGGGGGGGTAAATAAAGATGAACCTTGGGCTCACGAAAACCCAAGGGAAAGGGCTTAGGTGGCAAATGGTAAAACCAAGTTTGGGCCTTGCTGGAGGAGTTTTATTCAAAGCGAACTTTTAAGGGGGTCCCATAAATCACCCAACCGTGTAAGGAACACAAAATCCAGGAACATAACACCGGTAATCGGAACTAAGGCGGCAAGAGTGGAACAAGTCACCAGGCATAAGGCCAAGCCTTCCACCCTTTACCAAGTATATAAGGTGCATTAATATAAACAGGAGATATTGTGATATCCCAAAATAACCACGTTCCGAACTGGAACAACCTTCATCTTCACTTGCAACTAACAATGCTATAAGAGGGGCTGAGCAAAAGCGGTGACATAGCCAATCAATGGTTGCTAGGACAGGTTGGTTAGAGTTTTGTCATGGCAATAGGTAGGCATGGTAAACAATGGCAGGCAGGGCTAACATAGCGAAAGAGCGAGTACTAGCAAGCAAAGATAGAAATGATTTCGAAGGTATGGTCATCTTGCCTGCAAGGTTCTCAGAGCTGTCGAAGGCTGGATCCTCGTAAGCGTTCTCAACAGGGTCCTCGTGCACGTACTCGTCTCTCGGCTCTACCCAAAGCAAGAACACAAGCAAGGAACCATAATAAATCACTATGCAATGCGCAAGCAATATGATGCAAAACATGTCATGATATGCGAGATGTGATATGCAATGCATGTGCGTGCTTCGGAAGGAATGATGATTAACAAGGCATCAACTTGGCAAACCAAGTATGCCGCTGGAAAGATGAGATGATTTCGGTTGAAATCGATATAAAGATCACCGGATTCGGATGCACGGTTTGCAAATGGCAAGCAAGACAAGTATGGCACAACGCTGCGATTAACAGCACGATGCTACTTAGCATGCAACAATAAACTATGCTATAGCACCCCAACACAAAAACAAAACATATGGAGATCATCTACAGGAGATACTTTAAAAAAGAGGAACATTGAGCTACGGCAAAATCACATCATAACAGGTTCAAACAAGCATGGAGAAAGTGGATAAAATTATCAGGTTGGACATGGCATAAACAACATCACGAAGCAATGTTCAGAGCAGGTTATCAACATGCTACAGGAACTTATAATAGCAAACTAAGACATGGCATGAATCTATTCAAAGCATATATCAAAAGTCCCTTGCTGACCATAAGCCAAAAAGGATCAGAAAATATGATGGCACCCACGTAAACATAGCAAGTTTCGTTATCAGATTTCAGCAAACAAAGCATGGCATTGAAATAATTACGAAGGCACCTTCGTGAGCTCGATGCACTCACTACAGAGCAGCTCATGATAAACTAAGCATACATCCATCAAGAAGGCATGTCATAAAAGCTATACATGGCAAGAAACAACAACATAGCATATCCGGACCAACTACAACAACCTCGGCCAAATTGAATAACATGTAAACAATCTGCTAGGAAACATTTTGAAGCAAAAATAGAGCATGAAAACGACATGCTAGACTACTCCATAATTGTAACCAGGACCATGGATGGATAGAGCAAAACAATGTTGTCAAAACACCCTTACTGAAGTATCTCAAATAATGCATGGATCTCTCTGTAGCAACATGTATACATGGCATGAAAATTACAGCAGAACAGGAAGTAAAATCAGCATTAACAGGAAGCCTAGTTTGCTGTCACAGCCCTAGAATTTGTTTGTCATTAGTTGCCTTAAGGCATTCATGCATCATGTTTAAAGTTCATGAAACTTGAACTGGGGATAACAAACCCTAGCACTAAATAAAATGCAATTAGGATCAAAATAAAAATATTTTCAATAAATCCAGAATGCCCTTTAGGAAAGTTCATTATTTTTGTTAAAGGTGAAAACCCCTGCCAACAATGATGCACATATTTCTAGGCCATTCTGGATTTTTGAATTAAATCCTATTGTATTTGACCTTGGGCATTTAAATACTATAAATAATTTAAATGTTCAAATAAATGTTGGAAATTGTTAAGGGTCACTGAAATAATTCAGAAAGCACCCATAATTGTTTCTAGGATTTTATAAAATGATTTGATATTTTAAATCAAATCAAAACAAACTACAGAAAATAGAAAACAGAATTAAATAGAAAAAAAGGAGAGAGAAGGCCACCAGGCCACCTACCTAACTTACCTGGCGCCCACTTACCTGGCCCAGCACGGCCCAGCCAATCTCCACTCCCCCCCTGTCGCCTTCCTCCTCTGCCAGGAGGACGGGCACGCGCCCGGCGCGCGCGGCCACGCGCCCCGGCCACCTCCTGCTTCCCGGCCACCTCCTGTTTCCCCGGCCCTCCTAGACGATGCCACGGAGACGCCCCCAACCCCTCGACCCTCTCTCACTCTCCCGTGTCTCTCCCTCCGTCCCTATCCTCCTCTGCTCCCTCTCTCTCGCCCGGACCGAACGGAGCCGTTGCCACCGACGAGCTCCCTCATGGCCACCGCCACCCCCTCTCCTCTCCGACGCGCTCCCGAGCTCCACCGGTCCTCCCGCGTCCTCCTCGTCGTCTCGCGCAACCAGAAGAGCCACTAGATGCCGCTAGCCTCGCCGTTCCCCTCCTCGGCCACCGAGGATCGCCGTCGTCAAATTCGTCGCCGTTCGGCCTTCCCCGAGCCCGCCGTCCACCTCTACAGGATCCACGTGAGCTCCTCCGTCGTTTCCCCCTCTCCCCTGATTCGTTTTCTTCCTCTAACACCAACAACCGTCGGAGCCGAGAGCTCTTCGCCGCCGGCCATGTCGCCGCCGTAGCCACGGTTGCCTAGAGTTGCAACCGAGCACGCAGCTGTGCTCAGTGCACCCCCAGGAGGCCATAGCACCCATCCGCACCCTCTGCTGTGCTTCCTAACGCCGACTCCGAGCTCACTCGAACTCCGGCCGCCGCCTTGGAGCTCGCCGTCGTCAGCCCCGGCCTCCCCACGACCCAGCAACCGCACCGTTCGACGCGCGGGAGCAAGGGCTCTCCAACGAGCCGAAGCACGGCCTCGGCCGTGCCCTGTAGCGTGTTTCCGACGGCCGCCACCGTCTCGGGCCTCGCCGGCGTCGAGACGCCGGCGGGATTGACCCTACTGACCAGGGGTTTGACCTCCCCTGGGTCCATGACAGGTGGACCCCGCCATCAGGTGATTAGCTTAATGCTAATCACCACCTAATCTAACCCCCTGACACTGACATGTGGGCCCTAGTGCCCCTAATCTTTAATTAAACTAAACTAACCCCCCTGTCTAACCTGTGTCACTGACGTGTGGACCCCACACGTCAGGTTTGACCCGAGCCAGCCCAGTTGACTCTGCTGACGTCACAGTGACGTGGTGCTGACGCCATAAATCATTTTCTGGATTTATTATTATTCAGAAAATTCCAGAAAATTGTATAAACTTCTAAAATTCATAGAAATTCAACCGTAACTCCAAATTAAATAAATTATATATGAAAAATTATCAGAAAAATTCAAGGAATCCATTTGTACCATTTTCATGCATGTTAGAACAACTTATAGCTGCTGTTTAGCACAAATAAATTAAAATGGCATTTGAATAATCACATATGGAGTTTGAATTTGAATCTTGTATTCAAACCAACTTCATTTAATCTGTTGCTAGTTGCATTAGCTCAAAACACATTCATATTGCCATGTCATGAGCATGCATCATATTGTGCATTGCATTGATTGTATTTCTTCTTTGTTGCCGGTATCTGTTCCCTCCCGATAGACGATGTTCCGACGTTGTGATCGTTGACACTGATGAAGACTCAATGTTATCTTCAGAAGTGCCAGGCAAGCAAAACCCCCTTGTTCATTCCGATAAAATCCCACTCTCCCGCTCCTGCTCTCTTTTACTGCATTAGGACAACACCGATTCATCTGTTACTTGCTGCGGTAGCCGAACCCCTTTATCCTTTGCATGACCTGTCATTGCCACAGTAAATAGATGAAACCCACTAGCATGAGTAGGAGTTGTTTGAGCCCTGATGTGCCTACTCATTCATGCTTGTTTGTCATGCCTGCTACTGCTTAGAGTTGAGTCAGGTCTGATTCATCGGGGATGAATCAGAGGTGTGTAAACACATCCTACGGCGTGTGAGCTAAGCGTGTGAACACGATTTGGTAAAGGTAGCGGTGAGAGGCCATGTAGGAGTACATGGTGGGTTGTCTCATTGCAGCCGTCCTCAGGAACTGAGTTCTGTGTTTGTGATCCATGATTCAGCTACTACCACGCATTGGGCCCGAAACCAATGGACCCTCTCGGCTTCTTAATCACCCTTGTCCTCTGTCCAGGAGTTGCAAGTAGTTTCTGGTGTTTGTAGTATGCTGGAGGCCGTGCGCAGCGCTGACTGTAGGGGTGGGCTGTGATGCGGTAGGCACGTGGCCAGGTAAACCGGGCGCATGTTTGGTGTCACGGAACCCTGTTCACATCGTTTGGGGCTGTGAGCGAAACTCCGGCCGGATCTCCTCATGGATGGAACCCGAATAGGCGATAAACCTGGACTAGAGACTTGAGTGTTTGGGCAGGCCATGGCCGACACCCACATTGGGCTTCCGCTTGAAGGTTGCCGAGTACATGTCGTGTAAACGGCGGTAAGTGGTGAGAGCGTGTGTGAAGAAGTACACCCCTGCAGGGTTAACATCATCTATTCGAATAGCCGTGTCCGCGGAAAAGGACTTCTGGGTTGCTTATATCAGTTCATAGACAAGTGAAAGTGGATACTCTAAAATAAGCAAGATAAGCGTGAGTGCTATGGATGGCGTTCTCGTAGGGAGACGGGAGCGGATCCATAGTGGTGTATTGATATGGTGAATATGTGGACTCGTGTGCGCCACCTCAAAAGAGTTACTTGCAGTCGTAGTTCAGGATAGCCACCGAGTCAAAGCTGGCTTGCTGCAGTTAGACCCCACCATCCCCTTGTTGAAAATGATGCATATGTAGTTAGTTCTGATGTAAGTCTTGCTGGGTACATTTGTACTCACGTTTGCCTATTTTATGTTTTTGCAGAGAGACCTCAGTCTCGCTAGTAGTTCCGTATGGTCTTCGATGTTTAGCTTGTTACCTCAGCTACGATCTTGTGCCCTCGGCAGGATCTGGTAGATATTCAGGCTTCTCAGCCTTTTTCATTTCTAGATGTCTGTACTCAGACATGTTAAGCTTCCGCATGTGCTTTGACTTGTATGCTCTGATTGTTGGGTCATGAGACCCATGTTTGTAATATCTCGCTCCTCGGAGCCTATTGAATAAATTACTTGAGTCGTAGAGTCATGTTGTGATGCCATGTTGTATTTGCACATATCGAGCATATTGTGTGTATGTTATTGAAATGCTTGGTATGTGTGGGATCTGACTATCTAGTTGTTTATCTTTAGTAGCCTCTCTTACCGAGAAATGTCTCCTAGTGTCTCCACCGAGCCATGGTAGCTTGCTACTGCTCCGGAACACTTAGGCTGGCCGGCATGTGTCCTTCTTCGTTCCTGTGTCTGTCCCTTCAGGGAAATGTCACGCATTGAGTACCGGAGTCCTGTTAGCCCGCTACAGCCCGGTTTACCGGAGTCCTACTAGCCCAGTGCTACAGCCCGGACCCACTTGCTGATGACCGACACGTTCATTGCTGGGTCATGGATGCCTGTCCCTGTAAGTCTGTGCCACTTTGGGTTTACGACTAGTCATGTCAGCCGGGCTCCTTATCATATGGGTGCTAGCGACACTATCATATACGTGTGCCAAAAGGCGCAAACGGTCCCGGGCAAAGGTAAGACGACACCCGTGGGAATACCGTGCGTGAGGCCGCAAAGTGATATGAGGTGTTACATGCTAGACCTATGTGGCATCGAGTCGGGGTCCTGACAGCGTTGGTATCAGAGCTTGACTGCCTGTAGGATTACCAAGCCAAACTGGTCGAAGTTGAGTCTAGAAATTCTTTAGTTATATGAGGGAATTGATTGTGGGATGGAACGTAAGGCTCTTTTTACTCCTTATACCTCATGGCCATCTAATATGAGTCATCATCTTCTCTTCTACAGGGATTAAGAACTAGGCTATCTCTTCTTTCTATTAGGATCACGTGTTACTAATCAGTAGACTTATAAGATTTTTGAATTAAGTCTCAGTTCAGTTCCTACTACTTCTGTATGTTAATTGTTGATCTCGGAACCTTGGTATTGTGCTTCTGAGTGGCTATGCCACGATTTTTGTAGCATGTCTCAAATCTTTTTGAGCAATTATAGCCGTTATGCTGTCCGAGTCTTCCCAGGTTTCTAAATAGTCTGATGCATTCGCAAAATCCTTTCCCTCTGGTTTCGATGTTCCTTTATGCCAGCTCAATCACACTAATTGTTGAGTTAAGGTATTCTATTGCCTTGACATTTATGTTGGAGTTATTATTATGACCCTAGGTGTCTCAGGGGATCATCTAGTGGTCTAGCCATGATTTGTGTCCTAGTGTGAAGATTCTGGCCTTTATTATCGAAAGCATCCTGTGATGCCATTTAGTTAGTAGGTATCCTATTCCTGGGTTCTTAAACCCGATATTCACCCTACTTACATCATGTTGATAGTGTTGCTAGTTCCTTTAGTATATTAGTAACCTTTGCGATAGTCCTCGAGGTCCGTGGTATATCGTTCTTCCAAATACCATGAACCATTATGGCAGAAGTTTGTTGGATCAAAAGATCACAACAGGCCCTCTATGAGTTCTCCATGCTATATTGTGACTCTGCCAGCTCAACCTTTCTGCATGGGTTATCCAGAAGAATTATGTTGAACTTTGTTCGGCATACCAACCCATGTATCCACAACTCAGAAAGTTATATGTTCCTTTGAGTTGTCCCTCTTTAGTTGTCTACTGACCTTCGTCTATCAATTGATAGTCAAGAGTATGCGTGCGTTCGTTTATCGATGCCTATTACTCTTGTGGTCCGTCAAGCCATTCTATCACGGAATGACTAGGAGAAACAAACTCCAGTACCTCTTCCCTATCCAGGATTGGGTCAAAGAAGTTGTGCTCCGCAGATCAAATTGCTATTCCAGCTTTTGTTCTGCTCTACCTTGGAGTATTACATATTTTATATCGAGATTGTTATAGGAATTGCACACCATCCTATGAACTCTTGGTACAGTGATACTTCTTGCCATCATTGTTCATTCCTCGGTTCCTATGTTATTGTAACCGGAATGCCGACAAATGAATCATGGCGTGTGAAATCAATATTGCTAGCAACTCTGTTGCTTGGTAGTTAAATGGACGATAACCTCATTCTTAGTGTATTGATTATTGAATCGTCACCCTAAGACTGATCATGCTATCTAGTTCTTATTTCGGTGCACCCTTCGATTGATGAGTTAGGATCTTGTCAAGTCCTCACTCATTTGATCATATCGTCTTGCCCTCAAAAGCGAGATTGTTCTCGAGCTTAGTAACATACCGGTGGTTCGTGATTTTCCGAATATCTTCTCGGAAGTGTTACCAGGTTGTCCCCTGACTGTTATGTTGAGCTCGTGATCAAGTTGGTTTCTTGTAAACCACCTTCTCTCCAAGAATCGGTGTTAGATATCCCTGAGCTAGTTGGTTAAGCTAGACAACAACTTGGAAAGTTGGAAGATAAAAGCTTGCCTGATTTAGTTCGTTCCAAAGGGATATCCTTGTGTAGTGTGTGTTGAAGAAAGATGATATCTTCATCGATTGGTCCCTGTGATCAGTTAATGGACCTATCATTTTTATCCAACCTTTGATTGGAGTATGGGCTATCATCCAATCAGACCAGAACCAACGATATTCGTAATGTTGTCTTACTCGTGGTTGATCCCTCGAGCATACACCATTATATCTTTTGGGTCTGACCAATGCTATCACTTGTTCACTTAACTATGGAATTCCTTTTAAAAGGAAACCCAGATGAATAGTTGTTGAGCCCATTGACAACATCCTTATCTCCTCCATGATTTTGTTGGACAATAAGTTAGTGTTGGAAACTTTTGAAGCATTTGTTCATGCTAGCTCATGAAGCATATGTTCGGATGTAAGAAGTGACTTCCTCTAGTTCATGTGCATTTGATGCAAGTTGCCGCCGTGGACTCGAGAAAGTCAATGTTGCTTCCTCTGGAATCATCGCAAGTCAGTCATGCACACGTGCGAAGTATTCTGTGGTCTGGAGACTTGCAACCTTCATTCCATATGTGTATCCTAGCACACCAAGCCACTGACTGATTTGTTCAAGGAGAAGGAGTATCTTCATAAGAGCTAATCCGGACTTATGAAAGAACTTCGACATCCTCGCTGATGGTTCCCAACCAGAACTCGGTAGTGTTTTATTGTAAGACTACCATGTGGGCATGCTTGTCTGGGACAACGTGTTCACATGTTTGTAGCAGAACCAGCTCATGTTTTGGAGCTTGCTATCGTAGTTCATTCCCCGAGAATCTCGCAACGTCATCTCGTCGATTCGTGTTGCAAACTTCCATTTTTCTTCCTAGACTCGATGAGTCTGGAATATCCTGACACCAACCAGATCTGAATCTCAGGCAGATATGATGGTTGGAATATTTCCCAAGAATTATAATATTGGTCGCGCGATAACCGGTAAAGTGGATGTCGTGGCCAACACACCCAGCCGGAAGACCTGTTATTATAATATCTTGATTGATGAAGTTGGCCACCTCCCCATAGGGATTTCGTAGGGATTACTCCCTAGTTGCCCCTATGGATTTTTGTGTTCCCGAAGTCCAACCTTTTTACTTGATGTTTTAGATATCAAACCATATATATGAATGGGTTACACTAGCACATCAAGGAGAACATTAGAAGCGGAGTGCTAAATGTCTCTCGGTCGATCATCCAGATTTTATTTCCTTGGCCCCGCCAAGGGTGAAATCTGAGAAGGTGTTATCTTCCTTTGCATCTGCATCCTCCATCACCATTCATCATGGTAGTAAGTTGTGTTACCGGACCCTTGACACGGATGTTGGTAAAACCTTGATGATTATGGAATTGGTCAAGTTCTTGAGAGCACGCACAAGCGCTAGGTATTATCGCCGGCACTAACCGGGATTGCTCCTAGTCTCTTCGGTTATGCTATAACCACTCCAACAGTGAATTCACTCTTTATTGTTGGGTTCTTCCCTAGTTACCAGAATCATTCCCATCATTTGCATTTTGTTCCTAGCTTGCACCGCCAATGTGCCATTCTACCATGGGTCTCTTCCATTTCCGGTGGCAAGCAAATTCATCCATTACGTTGTCTTCAACAAGGTAATCCACATCATCCAAGTCCGAGTATGCCATTCTACCGACCCCCTCCAAACGATCGCTCGAGAATTGCCTCAGGCTGGTTTAAAGAGTTTCAATGATCTTTGAATCAAAGGTAATTCTTTTTGCCACTTAAGGGGATATTTCTACGAGTCACCTTCCCTAAGGTGCATCGTTATGGTATCATGGCAATTCAACTCCTCGCTACGTTGACAACCGATCACCACATTCTTAAGTCTGGAATTGTTGTCTACCTAGTGAACCTTTATCATCTACTTCACTCCATTCCTATGGATGTATGCTTCATCTCTCAGCTCGAGAGATGTTGCTATGTCTCATTCCGTGAGTTAATCCTGAGTTGTTCGACCTTCGAGAAGAACGATTCTTTTAGGGTCTTTCCTTTCCTCTCGTTGTCATGTTAGTTGGAGTTCTCAAGGCAAGACTTCGAGACAATGATGGTGAACGAATCAACGTTCAATTGAAGTGCAACCTGGATCGTGAAGATTGTACTAGTTTGCGTTCCCCCTTCACCTTACCCTACGCTTGAATCTCGGGACGAGATTTTTGTTTAGTGGGGGTGAGTTGTCACAGCCCTAGAATTTGTTTGTCATTAGTTGCATTAAGGCATTCATGCATCATGTTTAAAGTTCATGAAACTTGAACTGGGGATGACAAACCCTAGCACTAAATAAAATGCAATTAGGATCAAAATAAAAATATTTTCAATAAACCCAGAATGCCCTTTAGGAAAGTTCATTATTTTTGTTAAAGGTGAAAACCCCTGCCAACAATGATGCACATATTTCTAGGCCATTCTGGATTTTTGAATTAAATCCTATTGTATTTGACCTTGGGCATTTAAATACTATAAATAATTTAAATGTTCAAATAAATGTTGGAAATTGTTAAGGGTCACTGAAATAATTCAGAAAGCACCCATAATTGTTTCCACGATTTTATAAAATGATTTGATATTTTAAATCAAATCAAAACAAACTACAGAAAATAGAAAACAGAATTAAATAGAGAAAAAGGAGAGAGAAGGCCACCAGGCCACCTACCTAACTTACCTGGCGCCCACTTACCTGGCCCAGCACGGCCCAGCCAATCTCCACTCCCCCGCTGTCGCCTTCCTCCTCTGCCAGGAGGACGGGCACGCGCCCGGCGCGCGCGGCCACGCGCCCCGGCCACCTCCTGCTTCCCGGCCACCTCCTGTTTCCCCGGCCCTCCTAGACGATGCCACGGAGACGCCCCCGACCCCTCGACCCTCTCTCACTCTCCCGTGTCTCTCCCTCCGTCCCTATCCTCCTCTGCTCCCTCTCTCTCGCCCGGACCGAACGGAGCCGCTGCCACCGACGAGCTCCCTCACGGCCACCGCCACCCCCTCTCCTCTCCGACGCGCTCCCGAGATCCGCCGGTCCTCCCTCATCCTCCTCGTCGTCTCGCGCGACCAGAAGAGCCCCTGGATGCCGCTAGCCTCGCCGTTCCCCTCCTCGGCCACCGAGGATCGCCGTCGTCAAATTCGTCGCCGTTCGGCCTTCCACGAGCCCGCCGTCCACCTCTACGGGATCCACGTGAGCTCCTCCGTCGTTTCCCCCTCTCCCCTGACTCGTTTTCTTCCTCTAACACCGACAACCGTCGGAGCCGAGAGCTCTTCGCCGCCGGCCATGTCGCCGCCATAGCGACGGTTGCCTAGAGCTGCAACCGAGCACGCAGCCGTGCTCAGTGCACCCCGAGGAGGCCATAGCACCCATCCGCACCCTCTGTTGTGCTTCCTAACGCCGACTTCGAGCTCACCCGAACTCCGGCCGCCGCCTTGGAGCTCGCCGTCGTCAGCCCCGGCCTCCCCACGACTCAGCAACCGCACCGTTCGACGCGCGGGAGCAAGGGCTCTCCAACGAGCCCAAGCACGGCCTCGGCCGTGCCCTGTAGCGTGTTTCCGACGGCCGCCACCGTCCCGGGCCTCGCCGGCGTCGAGACGCCGGCGGGATTGACCCTACTGACCAGGGGTTTGACCTCCCCTGGGTCCATGACAGGTGGACCCCGCCATCAGGTGATTAGCTTAATGCTAATCACCACCTAATCTAACCCCCTGACACTGACATGTGGGCCCTAGTGCCCCTAATCTTTAATTAAACTAAACTAACCCCCCTGTCTAACCTGTGTCACTGACGTGTAGACCCCACACGTCTGGTTTGACCCGAGCCAGCCCAGTTGACTCTGCTGACGTCACAGTGACGTGGTGCTGACGCCATAAATCATTTTCTGGATTTATTATTATTCAGAAAATTCTAGAAAATTGTATAAACTTCAAAAATTCATAGAAATTCAACCGTAACTCCAAATTAAATAAATTATATATGAAAAATTATCAGAAAAATTCAAGGAATCCATCTGTACCATTTTCATGCATGTTAGAACAACTTATAGCTGCTGTTTAGCACAAATCAATTAAAATGGCATTTGAATAATCACATATGGAGTTTGAATTTGAATCTTGTATTCAAACCAACTTCATTTAATCTGTTGCTAGTTGCATTAGCTCAAAACACATTCATATTGCCATGTCATGAGCATGCATCATATTGTGCATTGCATTGATTGTATTTCTTCTTTGTTGCCGGTATCTGTTCCCTCCCGATAGACGATGTTCCGACGTTGTGATCGTTGACACTGATGAAGACTCAATGTTATCTTCAGAAGTGCCAGGCAAGCAAAACCCCCTTGTTCATTCCGATAAAATCCCACTCTCTCGCTCCCGCTCTCTTTTACTGCATTAGGACAACACCGATTCATCTGTTACTTGCTGCGGTAGCCGAACCCCTTTATCCTTTGCATGACCTGTCATTGCCACAGTAAATAGATGAAACCCACTAGCACGAGTAGGAGTTGTTTGAGCCCTGATGTGCCTACTCATTCATGCTTGTTTGTCATGCCTGCTACTGCTTAGAGTTGAGTCAGGTCTGATTCATCGGGGATGAATCAGAGGTGTGTAAACACGTCCTACGGTGTGTGAGCTAAGCGTGTGAACACGATTTGGTAAAGGTAGCGGTGAGAGGCCATGTAGGAGTACATGGTGGGTTGTCTCATTGCAGCCGTCCTCAGGAACTGAGTTCTGTGTTTGTGATCCATGATTCAGCTACTACCACGCATTGGGCCCGAAACCAATGGACCCTCTCGTCTTCTTAATCACCCTTGTCCTCTGTCCAGGAGTTGCAAGTAGTTTCTGGTGTTTGTAGTATGCTGGAGGCCATGCGCAGAGCTGACCGTAGGGGTGGGCTGTGATGCGGTAGGCACGTGGCCGGGTAAACCGGGCGCCCGTTTGGTGTCACGGAACCCTGTTCACATCGTTTGGGGCTGTGAGCGAAACTCCGGCCGGATCTCCTCATGGATGGAACCCGAATAGGCGATAAACCTGGACTAGAGACTTGAGTGTTTGGGCAGGCCGTGGCCGACACCCACGTTGGGCTTCCGCTTGAAGGTTGCCGAGTACATGTCGTGTAAATGGCGGTAAGTGGTGAGAGTGTGTGTGAAGAAGTACACCCCTACAGGGTTAACATCATCTATTCGAATAGCCGTGTCCACGGAAAAGGACTTCTGGGTTGCTTATATCAGTTCATAGACAAGTGAAAGTGGATACTCTAAAATACGCAAGATAAGCATGAGTGCTATGGATGGCGTTCTCGTAGGGAGACGGGAGCGGATCCATAGTGGTGTATTGATATGGTGAATATGTGGACTCGTGTGCGCCACCTCAAAAGAGTTACTTGCAGTCGTAGTTCAGGATAGCCACCGAGTCAAAGCTGGCTTGCTGCAGTTAAACCCCACCATCCCCTTGTTGAAAATGATGCATATGTAGTTAGTTCTGATGTAAGTCTCGCTGGGTACATTTGTACTCACGTTTGCCTATTTTATGTTTTTGCAGAGAGACCTCAGTCTCGCTAGTAGTTCCGTATGGTCTTCGACATTTAGCTTGTTACCTCAGCTACGATCTTGTGCCCTCAGCAGGATCTGGTAGATATTCAGGCTTCTCAGCCTTTTTCATTTCTAGATGTCTGTACTCAGACATGTTAAGCTTCCGCATGTGCTTTGACTTGTATGCTCTGATTATTGGGTCATGAGACCCATGTTTGTAATATCTCGCTCCTCGGAGCCTATTGAATAAATTACTTGACTCGTAGAGTCATGTTGTGATGCCATGTTGTATTTGCACATATCGAGCATATTGTGTGTATGTTATTGAAATGCTTGGTATGTGTGGGATCTGACTATCTAGTTGTTTATCTTTAGTAGCCTCTCTTACCGGGAAATGTCTCCTAGTGTCTCCACCGAGCCATGGTAGCTTGCTACTGCTCCGGAACACTTAGGCTGGCCGGCATGTGTCCTTCTTCGTTCCTGTGTCTGTCCCTTCGGGGAAATGTCACGCATTGAGTACCGGAGTCCTGCTAGCCCAGTGCTACAGCCCGGACCCACTTGCTGATGACCGACACGTTCGTTGCTGGGTCATGGATGCCTGTCCCTGTAAGTCTGTGCCACTTTGGGTTTACGACTAGTCATGTCAGCTCGGGCTCCTTATCATATGGGTGCTAGCGACACTATCATACACGTGTGCCAAAAGGCGCAAATGGTCCCGGGCAAAGGTAAGATGACACCCGTGGGAATACCGTGCGTGAGGCCGCAAAGTGATATGAGGTGTTACATGCTAGACCTATGTGGCATCGAGTTGGGGTCCTGACATTTGCATGCTTGTGCTAGTCACCACATTGATCACAAAATTACATGGTAAGCACCTCTGTAAAGAAGACATAGCCTAGTTCAAAACACATTTAGGGATCAACCTCATAGGATGCACACATCAATCATGGCAAAAATGACAAAAGAGCTCGTGCTGATAAGATTCTGAAACTAACGATATGAAGCCCTCTTACAACAGCATTTCGGGCATCAAGATGACCTCAAATGCAAATGATGCAATGGAATGAAATGATGTACTCTTCAAGACGAACAATTTGACATATTATACGCACGAAACGGAGCTACGGGTGCGAAGATGTGATGCAATGAACATGCAATGATTTTGACTGCAGAAAAAGACTTAGTGAAATAAAAAAGGGGGGAGAAGTCAACCCTGGCGATCCGATCCGGATCTGGCGCGATTCCCGAGGCGGCATCGATTCTCTTCGGAGTCGGAGGGAGAAGGAGGCGATGGCAGCCGGGGCGATGGAGGTGGCCGGAGGCGAGGAGAGGCCGGATGAGGCGCTCGGCGGCGACGGTGGCCGGAGACAGAGGCGGGGCCGGGCGGAGACGGGGCCCCGCGGGGAGCTAGGACGGCGGCGGTGGAGGTCCCGCGGCGGCGGAGGTGGGACGGTGGCGGC